>NC_092819.1:23235000-23430000 GCF_023375885.2 Dermacentor andersoni
TCGACGTCAGTACTTGCGTGGGGAGCAATGTATGCAAGAAGCAGCGCTTTGGAGAAAACGTTTTGGGTCTGGCTGAGGCGACATATTTTCCTGGGCTATAGGCTTACCGTATTTTCATTTTTTCGGCCAAATTAATCTGCGGTTATACGTTTAAATATCGCGTAAATCGGCGTCAGTACGTGCGTGGGGAGCGATGTATGCAATAAGCAGTGCTTTGAAGAGAACTTTTTGGGCCTGGCTGAGGCGATATATTTTCCTGGGCTATAGGCTTACCGTTTTGTCATTTTTTCGGTAAAATTAATCTGCGCTTATACGTTTAAATATCGCGTAAATCGGCGTCAGTACGTGCGTGGGGAGCGATGTATGCAATAAGCAGTGCTTTGAAGAGAACTTTTTGGGCCTGGCTGAGGCGATATATTTTCCTGGGCTATAGGCTTACCGTTTTTTCATTTTTTCGGTAAAATTAATCTGCGCTTATATGTTTAAATATCGTGTAAATCGGCGTCAGTACGTGCGTGGGGAGCGATGTATGCAATAAGCAGTGCTTTGAAGAGAACTTTTTGGGCCTGGCTGAGGTGATATATTTTCGTGGGCTATAGGCTTACCGTTTTTTCATTTTTTCGGTAAAATTAATCTGCGCTTATATGTTTAAATATCGCGTAAATCGGCGTCAGTACGTGCGTGGGGAGCGATGTATGCAATAAGCAGTGCTTTGAAGAGAACTTTTTGGGCCTGGCTGAGGCGATATATTTTCCTGGGCTATAGGCTTACCGTTTTTTCATTTTTTCGGTAAAATTAATCTGCGCTTATGCGTTTAATTATCGCGTAAATCGGCGTCAGTACGTGTGTGGGGAGCGATGTATGCAATAAGCAGTGCTTTGAAAAGAACTTTTTGGGCCTGGCTGAGGCGATATATTTTCGTGGGCTATAGGCTTACCGTTTTTTCATTTTTTCGGTAAAATTAATCTGCGCTTATACGTTTAAATATCGCGTAAATCGGCATCAGTAGGTGCGTGGGGAGCGATGTATGCAATAAGCAGTGCTTTGAAGAGAACTTTTTGGGCCTGGCTGAGGCGATATATTTTCGTGGGCTATAGGCTTACCGTTTTTTCATTTTTTCGGTAAAATTAATCCGCGCTTATATGTTTAAATATCGCGTAAATCGGCGTCAGTACGTGTGTGGGGAGGGATGTATGCAATAAGCAGTGCTTTGAAAAGAACTTTTTGGGCCTGGCTGAGGCGATATATTTTCGTGGCTATAGGCTTACCGTTTTTTCATTTTTTGGGTAAAATAATCTGCGCTTATGCGTTTAATTATCGCGTAAATCGGCGTCAGTACGTGCGTGGGGAGCGATGTATGCAATAAGCAGTGCTTTGAAGAGAACTTTTTGGGCCTGGCTGAGGCGATATATTTTCCTGGGCAATAGGCTTACCGTTTTTTCATTTTTTCGGTAAAATTAATCTGCGCTTATATGTTTAAATATCGCGTAAATCGGCGTCAGTACGTGCGTGGGGAGCGATGTATGCAATAAGCAGTGCTTTGAAGAGAACTTTTTGGGCCTGGCTGAGGCGATATATTTTCCTGGGCTATAGGCTTACCATTTTTTCATTTTTTCGGTAAAATTAATCTGCGCTTATGTGTTTAAATATCGCGTAAATCGGCGTCAGTACGTGCGTGGGGAGCGATGTATGCAATAAGCAGTGCTTTGAAGGGAACTTTTTGGGCATGAGGCGATATATTTTCGTGGGCTATAGGCTTACCGTTTTTTCATTTTTTCGGTAAAATTAATCTGCGCTTATACGTTTAAATATCGCGTAAATCGGCGTCAGTACGTGCGTGGGGAGCGATGTATGCAATAAGCAGTGCTTTGAAGAGAACTTTTTGGGCCTGGCTGAGGCGATATATTTTCGTGGGCTATGGGCTTACCGTTTTTTCATTTTTTCCGTAAAATTAATCTGCGCTTATACGTTTAAATATCGCGTAAATCGGCGTCAGTACGTGCGTGGGGAGCGATGTATGCAATAAGCAGTGCTTTGAAGAGAACTTTT
This sequence comes from Dermacentor andersoni, assembly GCF_023375885.2. Lineage (NCBI taxonomy): Eukaryota > Metazoa > Arthropoda > Arachnida > Ixodida > Ixodidae > Dermacentor > Dermacentor andersoni. The sequence goes on from NC_092819.1 coordinate 23,237,050, forward strand.
TGGGCCTGGCTGAGGCGATATATTTTCGTGGGCTATAGGCTTACCGTTTTTTCATTTTTTCGGTAAAATTAATCTGCAGTTATATGTTTAAATATCGCGTAAATCGGCGTCAGTACGTGCGTGGGGAGCGATGTATGCAATAAGCAGTGCTTTGAAGAGAACTTTTTGGGCCTGGCTGAGGCGATATATTTTCGTGGGCTATAGGCTTACCGTTTTTTCATTTTTTCGGTAAAATTAATCTGCAGTTATATGTTTAAATATCGCGTAAATCGGCGTCAGTACGTGCGTGGGGAGCGATGTATGCAATAAGCAGTGCTTTGAAGAGAACTTTTTGGGCCTGGCTGAGGCGATATATTTTCGTGGGCTATAGACCGTTTCATCGGGCGAGGAGGATAGGGCGCGGGGAGAGCCTTTCCTCCTCTCTGGCTTGGGCGATCCGGCTCGGCGCTCCTTGAAAGTATTGCTGTCGCGTGCTGCGGAACGATTTTGAGATGTTTTAGATGGTACTTTGTGAAATTTACACCATGTCCGTTCATATAAGGTCGTCAGGGAAGCCTTTCGGTGCATCGGTAACTACAGTAGGCGGAAATATCTTTTGGGGGCGCAAAAATGTGACGCGTTTTATCAGCCGCGGTGTGCGCACATTATCAGTCGCGGTGTGTGTATGTGTTGTGAACTATTTTGCTTATATCGGTTTTAATTCAACAAAGAAAACCGGTGTCTCTGTATTAGCAGCATGAAATGGTAAATCTGCTCAATATCTGATCGCTTGGCGTAGGGAGTAAAACAAAGTATAAGAGCGCATGCTCGTGCACGGCCAACTTAAGGATACCACGAAACATCTAAGCGGCAGGCTCAATCAAATATTTGTGATGCACCGGCATCGTTCTCGCGCATTTCAAGTCTAGTAGGCTTCAAATTACCATATGTCTACGGTAGCCTTCCTGCATGAGACCGATGGCGCTGCTGAACACAGCGATCACTGCGGTTGGTGAACCAGCACGGTATATGCGTAAGCTGTGCACTTCGGCATTGCCTTTTTTGCCTGCATACAGCCATAATATATGAGGGATCGCATAAAAAGAATACGATGCCTATTTTCGAGGACAAAATTTCCGTAATACGTATGAGTGCGTCGTAGAGAACGGAACGAACACAACCGAAAAAGAAATTCCGTTATCATCCTCTTTCTCGAAAAAGCAAGAGAAAACGGGCTAACGCCGCAATAGGGCCTCGCATGGTCACGCCGCACAACGTTTATAAATATATAACCGCTGATGCGGTATGCTTGGACCATGCGGCATATATAGAACAAACATATATATAATCCAGCACCTACCACTGCTTAGGACGCTCGCGCAGTTCGTAAACAGTCCCTTTGCTGGACAAGCGTAATTCAGACTGTAAGGTATGCTGCTATCACTTGCCAAAACTATTTTATTCAGGGGCGGAAACCTCATCCATCGAACCAAGTAGTCACGCGATGTAACCTGCAGCGAACAGTTTGAACGCTTGTCAAAGTATAACATCACAGCTCCTATCGTAGCAGAACGTTACCCACACTCAGGCTGTTACGATCGTCGCGTATGTTTCATGGCTCCTAAATCACAGCTCAGAAATAGAGGATAATACTGCAATCAGGACACATTAGTGATTGGAACATTCAGAAATACACAATTGATCTCCGAGGCTGATTGCAGACTCGAATATGCGCGCACACCATCGCGCTGCGTGTTCCGTCCACCTCAACGCCAGCAGAAATTCCGGCCATGACGCCTTAAACCACTTCAGCACGTCTCACAGAACCGTTTACCACGTAGAAGACGCACGTCATACTTAACAGACCGCACGACTGCGAAAACAAACGCCAGAACCTGCCGCCTAGCGTATACCTGCCATGCAAAAGACCGCTTTCACCCAAGCCAGTATGGCGCTGCTCATAGGCGGCGCCACTGCGTTCACAATATGGCGGCGCCTACGAAAAAACGGTCTATAGGCTTACCGTTTTTTCATTTTTTCGGTAAAATTAATCTGCGCTTATACGTTTAAATATCGCGTAAATCGGCGTCAGTACGTGCGTGGGGAGCGATGTATGCAATAAGCAGTGCTTTGAAGATAACTTTTTGGGCCTGGCTGAGGCGATATATTTTCCTGGGCTATAGGCTTACCGTTTTTTCATTCTTTCGGTAAAATTAATCTGCGCTTATTTGTTTAAATATCGCGTAAATCGGCGTCAGTACGTGCGTGGGGAGCGATGTTTGCAATAAGCAGTGCGTTGAAGAGAACTTTTTGGGGCTGGCTGAGGCGATATATTTTCCTGGGCTATAGGCTTACCGTTTTTTCATTCTTTCGGTAAAATTAATCTGCGCTTATATGTTTAAATATCGCTGAAATCGGCGTCAGTACGTGCGTGGGGAGCGATGTATGCAATAAGCAGTGCTTTGAAGAGAACTTTTTGGGCCTGGCTGACTCGATATATTTTCGTGGGCTAGAGGCTTACCGTTTTTTCATTTTTTCGGTAAAATTAATCTGCGCTTATACGCTTAAATATCGCGTAAATCGGCGTCAGTACGTGCGTGGGGAGCCATGTATGCAATAAGCAGTGCTTTAAAGAGAACTTTTTGGGCCTGGCTGAGGCGGTATATTTTCCTGGGCTATAGGCTTAGCGTTTTTTTCATTTTTTCGGTAAAATTAATCTGCGCTTATTTGTTTAAATATCGCGTAAATCGGCGTCAGTACGTGCGTGGGGAGCGATGTTTGCAATAAGCAGTGCGTTGAAGAGAACTTTTTGGGGCTGGCTGAGGCGATATATTTTCCTGGGCTATAGGCTTACCGTTTTTTCATTTTTTCGGTAAAATTAATCTGCGGTTATACGTTTAATTATGGCGTAAATCGGCGTCAGTACATGCGTGGGGAGCGATGTATACAATAAGCAGCGCTTCGGAGAGAACTTTTTGGGCCTGGCTGAGGCGATATATTTTCCTGCGCTATAGGCTTAGCGTTTTTTGATTTTTTCGGTAAAATTAATCTGCGCTTATACGTTTAAATATCGCGTAAATCGACGTAAGTACGTGCGTGGGGAGCGATGTATGCAATAAGCAGCGCTTTGGAGATAACTTTTTGGGCCTGGCTGAGGCGATATATTTTCGTGGGCTATAGGCTTAGCGTTTTTTCATTTTTTAGGTAAAATTAATCTGCGCTTATACGTTTAAATATCGCGTAAATCGACGTCAGTACTTGCGTGGGGAGCAATGTATGCAAGAAGCAGCGCTTTGGAGAAAACGTTTTGGGTCTGGCTGAGGCGATATATTTTCCTGGGCTATAGGCTTACCGTATTTTCATTTTTTCGGCCAAATTAATCTGCGGTTATACGTTTAAATATCGCGTAAATCGGCGTCAGTACGTGCGTGGGGAGCGATGTATGCAATAAGCAGTGCTTTGAAGAGAACTTTTTGGGCCTGGCTGAGGCGATATATTTTCCTGGGCTATAGGCTTACCGTTTTGTCATTTTTTCGGTAAAATTAATCTGCGCTTATACGTTTAAATATCGCGTAAATCGGCGTCAGTACGTGCGTGGGGAGCGATGTATGCAATAAGCAGTGCTTTGAAGAGAACTTTTTGGGCCTGGCTGAGGCGATATATTTTCCTGGGCTATAGGCTTACCGTTTTTTCATTTTTTCGGTAAAATTAATCTGCGCTTATATGTTTAAATATCGTGTAAATCGGCGTCAGTACGTGCGTGGGGAGCGATGTATGCAATAAGCAGTGCTTTGAAGAGAACTTTTTGGGCCTGGCTGAGGCGATATATTTTCCTGGGCTATAGGCTTACCGTTTTTTTCATTTTTTCGGTAAAATTAATCTGCGCTTATATGTTTAAATATCGCGTAAATCGGCGTCAGTACGTGCGTGGGGAGCGATGTATGCAATAAGCAGTGCTTTGAAAAGAACTTTTTGGGCCTGGCTGAGGCGATATATTTTCGTGGGCTATAGGCTTACCGTTTTTTCATTTTTTCGGTAAAATTAATCTGCGCTTATACGTTTAAATATCGCGTAAATCGGCATCAGTAGGTGCGTGGGGAGCGATGTATGCAATAAGCAGTGCTTTGAAGAGAACTTTTTGGGCCTGGCTGAGGCGATATATTTTCGTGGGCTATAGGCTTACCGTTTTTTCATTTTTTCGGCAAAATTAATCTGCGCTTATATGTTTAAATATCGCGTAAATCGGCGTCAGTACGTGCGTGGGGAGCGATGTATGCAATAAGCAGTGCTTTGAGAAGAACTTTTTGGGCCTGGCTGAGGCGATATATTTTCGTGGGCTATATATCGGCTTACCGTTTTTTCATTTTTTCGGTAAAATTAATCTGCGCTTATGCGTTTAATTATCGCGTAAATCGGCGTGAGTACGTGCGTGCGGAGCGATGTATGCAATAAGCAGTGCTTTGAAAAGAACTTTTTGGGCCTGGCTGAGGCGATATATTTTCGTGGGCTATAGGCTTACCGTTTTTTCATTTTTTCGGTAAAACTAATCTGCGCTTATACGTTTAAATATCGCGTAAATCGGCGTCAGTACGTGCGTGGGGAGCGATGTATGCAATAAGCAGTGCTTTGAAGAGAACCTTTTGGGCCTGGCTGAGGCGATATATTTTCGTGGGCTATAGGCTTACCGTTTTTTCATTTTTTCGGTAAAATTAATCTGCGCTTATTCGTTTAAATATCGCGTAAATCGGCGTCAGTACGTGCGTGGGGAGCGATGTATGCAATAAGCAGTGCTTTGAAAAGAACCTTTTTGGGCCTGGCTGAGGCGATATATTTTCGTGGGCTATAGGCTTACCGTTTTTTCATTTTTTCGATAAAATTAATCTGCGCTTATGCGTTTAATTATCGCGTAAATCGGGGTCAGTACGTGCGTGCGGAGCGATGTATGCAATAAGCAGTGCTTTGAAAACAACCTTTTTGGCCTGGCTGAGGCGATATGTTTTCGTGGGCTATAGGCTTACCGTTTTTTCATTTTTTCGGTAAAATTAATCTGCGCTTATATGTTTAAATATCGCGTAAATCGGCGTCAGTACGTGCGTGCGGAGCGATGTATGCAATAAGCAGTGCTTTGAAAAGAACTTTTTGGGCCTGGCTGAGGCGATATATTTTCGTGGGCTATAGGCTTACCGTTTTTTTCATTTTTTCGGTAAAATTAATCTGCGCTTATATGTTTAAATATCGCGTAAATCGGCGTCAGTACGTGCGTGGGGAGCGATGTATGCAATAAGCAGTGCTTTGAAAAGAACTTTTTGGGCCTGGCTGAGGCGATATATTTTCGTGGGCTATAGGCTTACCGTTTTTTCATTTTTTCGGTAAAATTAATCTGCGCTTATATGTTTAAATATCGCGTAAATCGGCGTCAGTACGTGCGTGGGGAGCGATGTATGCAATAAGCAGTGCTTTGAAAAGAACTTTTTGGGCCTGGCTGAGGCGATATATTTTCGTGGGCTATAGGCTTACCGTTTTTTCATTTTTTCGGTAAAATTAATCTGCGCTTATATGTTTAAATATCGCGTAAATCGGCGTCAGTACGTGCGTGGGGAGCGATGTATGCAATAAGCAGTGCTTTGAGAAGAACTTTTTGGGCCTGGCTGAGGCGATATATTTTCGTGGGCTATATATCGGCTTACCGTTTTTTCATTTTTTCGGTAAAATTAATCTGCGCTTATGCGTTTAATTATCGCGTAAATCGGCGTGAGTACGTGCGTGCGGAGCGATGTATGCAATAAGCAGTGCTTTGAAAAGAACTTTTTGGGCCTGGCTGAGGCGATATATTTTCGTGGGCTATAGGCTTACCGTTTTTTCATTTTTTCGGTAAAATTAATCTGCGCTTATATGTTTAAATATCGCGTAAATCGGCGTCAGTACGTGCGTGGGGAGCGATGTATGCAATAAGCAGTGCTTTGAAAAGAACTTTTTGGGCCTGGCTGAGGCGATATATTTTCGTGGGCTATAGGCTTACCGTTTTTTCATTTTTTCGGTAAAATTAATCTGCGCTTATATGTTTAAATATCGCGTAAATCGGCGTCAGTACGTGCGTGGGGAGCGATGTATGCAATAAGCAGTGCTTTGAAAAGAACTTTTTGGGCCTGGCTGAGGCGATATATTTTCGTGGGCTATAGGCTTACCGTTTGTTCATTTTTTCGGTAAAATTAATCTGCGCTTATGCGTTTAATTATCGCGTAAATTGGCGTCAGTACGTGCGCGGGGAGCGATGTATCCAAAAAAGCAGCGCTTTCGAGATAATGTTTTGGACCTGGTTGAGGCAAGATGTTTTTTATGGGCTACAGGTTGTTGGGACTCGGGGTAACGTTTAGGCCAGGGATCCTCCATGCCATAGGGATGAGTATACGGCCGGGATTTGGAATGAAAGATAAAGGCGTTTATTTTACATTATTTACATATTGAAGCAAGCAGCCACATTGTAGTCGGAACAGATATGTCTGAAGACGTCAGGACACCTCAGCATCAATGGTGTCCGCTTGTAAAACAGTCTTCGTCACTAGGAGACTAGACTAGGTAATCTGATGACTGCATTTCGTCCAATCAAAATCCTCATATCGGTCGCAATATCCCTCCCATGATGTCGCCCCGCTCCGCCGGGCTCCGCCTCCTGTGTTGCGCCTTCGCCCCCGCATGTGACACAAGCGTGTAGTAATCTGGGAAACGCAGTCGACACTGTTCTCACGGCAGATTTCGATGTTGACCCCATTCATCAATTTGTTCAGCTTGTCAGGGTCAAGTTGAGGTAGAGTGATTTTCGCGGTAGTTGTCTTCTCGAAGTGAGCTTTTCTGTTACCGCGTCACAGTCTATGTCGGATCCCGGCATTGTCTGGACGCGCGCTGATGAAAGGACAGCCTCGTGGGAAATGTCCAAGGAATGCTCATCGCCGTATTGAGACGTAACACAGTCCTCCGCCCCTGGGAGAATCGACCTGAAGGCTGACAGGTTGCCCGAAGCGTCGGTGTTCGGTCGCGACCTCGGGGATTGCTCTGTAGAAGTGATGGCTGATGACGCATTACAGTTTGGAGTCCCAGCATTCGTTTTGTTATGGCCTTCTCGCTGCGAACACGCAAGCACACACACGACCACCGGGCACAGGAAAGCGCTGTGCTCGCCCCGAGAGCCATCAGGTCTAGCGAACATAGCAAAGCACCTGCCCTATCTAATAAAAGCATAATAGCAGCCATCAAATTACTAAAACCTTCGCGGAAGCCCACAATTTTGAGATTAGATCAGGTTTAGATCCTCGCAACGTCTGATACGGAAGAGTCATTCCCAGCTACAAAGCACCAGGTGGCGCGCAAGCGCCCGAAATCCGCTGAAATTCACCAGGCTTCGCTTGACCCAACAATTTGGACCCAAAACCTTGTGCCATCAAAACGAGCTCTCGTGTCTCTCTGAGCTCAAGTAAGCCAGACAGTCACATCGCACGGGACCAAAGATACACAAGGATGCCCCAAATAAATTATAATTGAAATGTAACACGCAGCACAAACACCATGGACAGTCTCCTCGTACTCATCCGCTATTAACGCACGTACTAGTGCCGCTGAGAGACTCGTCCACTTCACGGATGTACGATCAGAATCGCTCTAACTTTGCGGACAAATCTCACATTTAGTACGTGCGGTTCACGGATTGGCCTTTAATTTCTTTAGTCCATACAGGACACGCTCAAAAAAAAAAAATCTAGCATAAAGCGCTCAACACTACAAGAAGATTCGCGCTTACTTCTCAATACTTTCGCGCACGTTCTAAACGAAACTCAAAATGCTGCCGTCTTCTAAATACACGTGCGAGACACGCGCCAATGCTTTGCTTCTTCGTGTCTGCGCAAGACACGCTTTAAAGGAACGGTACAAACACTTTCTAAAATTGTGCAGTTAAACAACGGCTTCTTTACATAATGCTTTTTACTTTCAAAAAAAAAAAAATCTCGCGAACATTTCCGAAAAGTGAACTGATATTCAAGCGCGCCACTACATGTTTCGAAAAAGTAACCTGGACTTGACGTTACAAGCATATCTCACAAAAAGCATATCTGTTTAAAAAAAAGAGAACGACGCATTGAAAAAACTGTTTAAATTATTTATGCGCGCGTAAACCATCACTCCTAGAATATCATGAGCTTCTAAAGCAAACAATCTAAACAAAGCTCGAAACTTGCTTATCGAAACGATCGCTAGTCTAGGAGATCTCAAAACGTCTAACAAACAACAAAAATGAAGAAATCGAAGTGATTGTACTGGCGGCGCCGACACTGTAACATGTCACAGCCTTACCTCTTTTTTTTTGCCGGGACTAGCAATCTACGGATATCCCTTTATTCATCGCGTAAATCGGTGTCAGCATGTGCATTAGCATTAGTGATGCGTGCGCCGAACCAACGCTTTTCATAGAAATCATCGGACGTAACTTGGGCGACAGTGCAATTCCATAGCGTCATCTGTCGTATCCGAACCCAAACGCTGGGGTAATGGACTCACCTTTTCTATTTTTTTTTTCGGAACACCCAGTCTATATGCATATTCGTTTATTCATCGCGCAACTGGACGTAAGCACGTGCATTAGCATGGGGAGTGAAGTAGTGGACCTGGTTGTGCCGGCAGTGTAATGGGTTAGAGGCTTACTTCTTTTTTTTTCCGGGAAGCGAATCTTCTCGTATTCGTTCATCATGAACTGATGTCCGCCAGTGCATTAGGATAGGGGGTGATGTGCACGCAGAGCCAACGCTTTTCAGACAAGTGGTTGGACCTGGATTCGCCGACACTGTAACAAGCTACAGGCTTACCTTTTTTTTTCCCCCGAGAAATAGTCTGCGCATATCCGTTTATTCCATGACGATGTAACCAGCGCAAGAAGGGACACAGAACACGAGAAAGGCGACAAGGACAAGCGCGTTTTTTCACCGCGTAAATCGGTGTCGGCGCTTGCGCATTAGCATGGGAAGTGACGTGTGCGCCGAACCAACGCCTTACATATACGCGATTGGACCAGGTTTTAACTGCCGACATTTCAACGTGCTATAATAGGCTTATAGGATCTTTTTGCGGGGAATTCCAATCTGCGCATATCCGTTTATTCATCGCATAAATCGGCGTCAGAACGTGTATGGGGAGTGATGTATGCGCCAAACCAACTCTTTCCAGAGAAGTGATTGGACCTGGAGGGCCGACATTGTAACAGGCTACTTTCATACATGTTCTTTTCCCGAGAAAGCCACGGAATCTGCGCATATACGTTTATTCATAGCGATTACTGGGCATCAGCACGTGCTTTAGCGTGAGGAGTGATGCATGCGCCGAAGAAACGCCTTTTCAGAGAAGTGATTGAACCTGACTGTGCCGACACTGTAACGGGCTATACGCTTATAGGACCTTACAGCGAAGCTGTATATGGCTTGGGTTCCGTGAATTTTTGTTCCCCGCGAACAGTAACTGTCACCATCAATGGCTCATACCCGTTATTATAATTCTTATTATAATTCTTATAAGAATTCATGCTCCCGAAAGCAAGCAAAATATGCAATGTGCATAGCCCCATAAGGCAGAGGCTACAAGCACTCGGCAAAGTGTAGCGAACAGTGCTTAAGTTCTTTCTAATCACGCATACAACATACAGAACAGCATGTCGAAAACTGTCATCAATGGCTCATACCCGCGTGAGCAAGCAAAAAATGCAACGTCTCATAGTTCCGTAAGGTTCATGGCTGCTCACCTTGCGTGAATTAGCTACGATGACACTACCCCTGTTGTCATTGTCGGTAATTTCAATGTTGATGTGTCCGTACCGCAAAGGGAGCGGTTTACGCGTTCCTTGTTGCAGACATATCCCTTGCGATGCCACACGGTTCCGGCCCAACCGACCACCCAGCAGCGTACGTGCATCGACTTGACATGGTCAAAGAATGTGATTGCAGTTGCGAGTGAAATAATGACCACCGATCAAGACAATAAACGAGTGTGCGTACCTTTCGCCACGATGGCTACCCGTCAAGACAATAAATAAGTTCGTACCTTTGTTCAATATTATGTGTCAGCTCCGTGTCGTGTGCTAAACAGCTTCGCTGGTCAACCACCTTCACAGAGTGGAATGGCTCATGTTTTTTCTTTCTCTTTTTTGGGGGGAACGCCAATCTGCGCACATCTATTTATGTATCGCGTGAATTGACATCAGCACGTGCATTAACAGTGGGAGTGATGTATGCGCTGAACCAGCGCTTCAGGGGTTTCGGAAGAGAAGGGAGGGGGGGGGGGGTCAGCAAGGCTTCAGCACCTCCCTCCTACCCCCGTTTTTTCCGATCCTTCAGCTTCCGTTATCGTTATGCAGGACGCCAACTGTGTGATAAGATTCATACATTGGGTTGTGCATGAAACACACGGACAAAGGGAAGTACCATACGACACGAGAGCAACATGTCCTCTATCATACGCTTGTGTCATTTAGTCGCTTCCTAACGCGAAGAATAAACGGTTATGCGGAGATTTTTTTTTTCGGCAAAAAAGGTAAGCCTGTCACAATGTAAGCGCAGACAGCTAGGTCCAACCACTTTTGTGAAAATCACTGGTTGAGAGCAATCATCACTTCCCCTGCTAATGCACATGCTGTCGCCAATTTATGCAATGGATAGACGGATACACTGACAGGGAGATAGACGCCGGGAAGTACGTGAAATCTCTTATGAATGCTAATGGCATGAAAAGATGAGGAGGCGCTATTCCCATCGTCCTTTAGAGCACAGCTCTTTGGCGCCCATTCCCGCGTTTCGCGTCGCCGTCGGCCTCGCCGTAACCAAGGTCATCATCCGCGCACTGCTCTGGCTGCGCTAAAGTCCCTAGATAATTTTAAAGTACCGCCACACTTTTAACTATGCCGCAGCCGCACCACCTCCTCGCCTCCTCCTCCCCCTTCTGCGTCCCCCGCGCGGCAACCAGTTTTGCCCCCGTTTTTCAGCACAACGACTGGTCTCCCTACCGTTGCCCTTGGAAACGTTTTTTTTCGTTTTGCTTGTGTTTTTCTTTTTCGTTCTCGCCATTTTTCTCAGCTCACCTGGCTCGGCGCTTTAGCTCGGCGTAGCATACGCTGTACGCTGTGTTTCCTTCTCTATGTGGTAGCGCTATGCCGTCCTATTGCGCATATAACTGCAGCAGAAAGCCTGAAGATGGTTATGCCGTTTTCATGATACCACAAGGAAAGCGTGACGGCTTGCGCAGGAAGCACTGGCTGCATAACATTGGCCGAAAGAACTGTGTTCCGACAAAGAGCGTTGTTGTTCGCGAGGTGAGGCGTCTTTCTTATTGCTTGTAGCAAAGCATCCTGTAATACTGCATTCTTTTCATTCTCCCGGCCTGCTCACCAGCGTTTTTGTAGCGGCAATTTGTACGTTGCATAAAAATCCAGTTGTCCTCAGTATGCTTAATATTCCGCGGCGGCTCCATCACGTCGCAAGTCGCCAACTGTTGTTATTCAGTCGGAAACGCAGCGCTATAGATTCTGCTTTCCGCTGTGAACAATTATGTGCGAAGATACAGCCTCTCGATCGCACTTTTCGCGATTGTTAGGACCGTTGCGTGTTTTACTGAAAATAGAAATAGCGGCTTGTAGAGGAGCTATCATTTCTAGCTTACGTCGATTTGTGCGTCAGTCAGATACAGTGAATACAAGCCCTGAAAAAATTGGTGGCAAGTATAGCCGTGGTATTGCAGGTGATGAGCGCTAGCTAGTCCACATTGCGTATTTTATTAAAGTTTTAAGCCGAAAGCCTTTAGATCTGTGTGTTTCAAAGTCGCGTTGTGCACAGAAAATATCACGTGACCCACGAAAGGCCAGAGGCGACCCAAAGCATGTCCACCCCTGTATAAGAGAATGATTAGCCAATTAACGATACATTAGTGATTGAATTAAGGTGGATTAGGGAGTATTTGAGTGTATTAAGCGGATTAGGGTGGATTAAGGTGGATTAGGGTTGATGAAGGAGTAATAAGACCGATTATGGTGGATTAGGGTGCATGAACAAGGATTAGGGAGGATTAAGGTCGATTATGGTAGATTAAAGTAAATTAGGGTTTATAAAGGAGGATTAAGACCAATTAGAATGGATTAGGGTTGGTGTAAGTTGGTTGGAGATAAGCAGGATTAAGGTGCATGAATGAGGATTAAGGTGTATGAAAGAGGATTAAGGTGGATGAAGGAGCATTAAAGTGAATAAAGGTGAATTAGGGTTGATAAAGGAGTATTAAGACCTATTCCACTTTCATCGACCTTATTCCACCTTAGTCCTCTTTAATCCACCTGAATCCTCCTTAATCCACCGTAATCGTTCATTCACTGTAATACACCCTAATACACCATATTCCTCCCTTATGCACTTTAATCCACCTTCATTCACCCTAATCAACTTTCATCGACTTTAATCCACCTTAATTCTTTATGCGCCTTAATCCAATAACTAATCAAGCATTACTTAACTCTGCTAATCAGTAATCATCTCTTATACACGGCTGCACATGCTTTGGTTCGCTTCCTGCCTTCCTTCGGACTCGTGACATTTTCTGTAGCTCACAACGGGACCTTGAAACAAGTCTAAGGCTTTCACTTAATAAGTCGCACGCAAAGGGATATGCCACAGGCAATACTAGATCAGACGCACAAGGTAAAGCATACCATTTGGCAGAAAGAGTGTCTGCAGTATAGAAATCGCCTCAAAGCTCCTTTTACATCAGTATGCATCTTTCATACGGTTTTAAGAAAAAACCAACCGCTCATAAACGTTGCCTTCACCATTATCGATGCTGTTATGAGCATTTCTCGAAATTTTCAACACCACTTGGGCGCACAACTGACCCAAAATAACACGCCTCCATAGAATGCTGCCACCCGTCCGCAGAAGCCCAGGAGAAAAAGCGTGCCGTGCGCAGTCGGCGGGCGAGGAGAATCTAGGAGGAGAGTTCCCTCTCCTCCTCGCGGCGCTTTTCGCGGCGCCCTATTGGCGGCAAGAGTGGAGGCGCGACCACTGGAAAAGCTGGCGCCACCGTCGGCGTGACGTGGTATGAGGGATCACGTGGACACGGCGGCCGCGTCGGCTGCTTCGGAAGCGCCGAAGCAAGCTGAAAACGAAAGTTTAAAGTCCCACCTGCGTTGCGGTTCAGATTAAGTGGTGAGGCTTTCCCGTCTTGGGTGCCCGCTTGACAACAGTTGAAAACACTATAATAGGCAGCGACTGCCTTTGGAGGCGTGCAGCAAGGTGCTGCAGTACCGGACATATGCAACGGAGCCCAGTGTCAGCCTTATTCGCACGTAGCCGCAGGACAACAAGCTGCGTGAAACTTGGCTCGCGAAACTTAGAACTGCCAAACAGCCATTGGTTACAACTCGGGTATGCAGCAAGCACAGACGCGAGGGAGGTGTCTGCTACGGCGCCGAGTCTGCGATGTTCGGCGAGTAGCAGAAAACGCGCACTGAGACGCTCGCCCGCGCCCGCTGCCCGGCTAATGTCATGACGGTTTGGTCCATAAACTTGTTGATGCTAGATACTGGCAAGTTCACTGGAATGGAAAGAGAGCGACAAGAAGCATATTAAAGAAAGGCATGGCATATGGTCACGCTTGTGTTATGAATTGGTGCACTGGATTACGAGAAAGAAGCAGCGGGAAATCGCACTCTGAGAAGACCGATAAACTGACAGTGCGAGACAACTTGAAATATTGAAACGTCCAAGAATATAGAAAAAAAAAAAGATTGAATCTTCGCGACGGCACATCACAGTCGCTGTAGGCGCCGAGGCCGGTCGCTATAACGAAATTATTTTTGAACAGTTCTGATAGCGTACACGCAACAATGGTTGCTTGTGTACTGGCAAATGCTCATATTCGCATATTCTGCGGCCTAAAGCTCACGGCAAGGTGCGGAAACGCGCAGGCAGCGAAAGCGAAACATTGGGCGCGGACATGCACGCAGACGCGCAGTCGGTCGCTGCGAACCCGTGCGATATCGCTGCATTGAGGCTTCATTCTGTTATGCTGCATTTGGTTCTACAGACACTATAAGGACATACTTCACATAGTTTTCTCTCAGCGTTTGCCTACCTCAGCGTCTGTAAACGATTCTGCGCGTTAAGTTTGTCCAAGAGTATTATTTCGACAGTGAAAAACTTACCTAGTTTTGAGAGTACTTACAGAAATGTCCAGGTGGGCTGCCGCGTGGTGTTTCTATTGAGCGCCGTAAGCCAAATCGGTGAGGAGCTCGCACATAGGTATCATAGGCAACGAGAGGGTGGACAGCCTCGCCCATAGAATCCATTGAAAAAGGTGCCTTGAGAGGACAAGAGACTCTTCAGAGAAGCGGTTGTTGTGCCACTTCAGTTCTTTGTGGAGCTCACCTCACAAGCCATGTGTGACCAAGGGTCTCAAAAGAAACCAAGCCACTTTACTGCTCCGCATTCGCACAGGCTCTGCTTGTACCCCTGCGTGGATGTATAAGACGGGCCTGGCGTTGTCTCCATTATGTTCAACGTGTAGTGTGTGCGGTGACATAGAACATTACCTTATGTATAACGCGGAAAGGAGCGTGTTATTCGGGTCCCTCAAAAAGACAGGAATTCCTCACATTTCTCTTCAGGACATTGTTTTCCCGCGCGGGAACCAGTTGTGTAGGAAGGAGGTTTCTCGCCTTCTTTTACATTACCTGCAGGACACGAATTTGGCCTCCACATGGTGACCTTAGGAGTGACTGTGTAGTGGTGAAGTGTGTGTCTGATTTATGTATATTAAGTGTCGCTACGGTGGAGCAATTGCCGGCAGCAACTGCAAGGCTAATCCCACCAGTAGCCTACAAGCACTCAATTCAACAACAAGCGCGCCGCGTGATCCCTCGTACTACGCAAGGGAGGCGCTTCCGACAGATGGCGACTCCGTAAGTCCTCGCCCCCAATACCTCCCCTTACCTGGCGCAGTGCCGTTGCGGTGACTCGAAAGACAGTTGTAGCGTTTCGTCCCCTTGCTTCTACTTCCCACCCCAACCTTGTGCGGCCACATTGAGGCCTGTCTGTGAGTGAATGAGTTTGTGACCTCTACTCAATATCCATGTTCTCCACCCGTTTCCTCATTCCACCTCAGAAGAAACATTAAATAATAATTTCTAATCTCCCCCCTCCTCCTCTCTACGGCGGTGACCTACTATAACATGGCGCGTCGCCGGAGCGCCGGCTCGATAGCGGCGGATCGCGTTGTGCTGCCCAATCCGAAACGCATAACCGCCTCCGTTCGGTACTGCGTGTTCTGTACGCGGTTGCCTGTTGTTGAAATGAGGCAGCAGCTGCGCCCAAAGATCACATTACCAAGAAGCGTAATAGTCGGCCGATTTTTTTTTTTCTCGTGTGTAAGGTCTCCGGTTAAATGCTGTTCGTAAAATATGCATAACCAACTCGCCCAAATTAACACCTTACAATACAGAACATAACGCTACGCAAATATACACACCGTTGTGCAGCTAAATAAAATAATGCTACACATTCACTGCCGTTCAAAGACATTCAACGATCGCACTATTGACGATGCAGTCTGCTGAAGTGGTGAAATCAAGCGTCCTACTTTTAAAGCGATCGATTTCGTTAGCTACTTCTCCCACTTTGTATGGACGTCGGCCGATCTCGGTATGTGCTGGCTGCCGTATATTTTTTTTTCGAGGTAACAGGGGCCACTGGCCTCTGGGTATGGTCCCGAACAGAAAACTTCGGCACGGCCTATGTGACAATGGTATGTGCTCATATTTGACCAGTTCTCCGGGAGAGCAGGGCACCCGACTGATAGGCGCTGATGACGTCACGCACTAGGAGAGTGAGGAGGACGCGCGGGAGTAGCACGCTCCAGCTGCGAGGGTCGTGCGAGCGCCCTATCTGCAACAGACACCCCCGCGCATCGAGCGCGCACACTTGGACAGCCATTGCAACGAAGCTGCAGTTGGGATTCTAAGGATAGTGGGGGTCACTACGGGGTTTCAACTGGAGTGTTGTTTACAAGAGAGGCTGTGTTCTGGTATCTTTTGGCGTTGTGGATGACAGCGAGATTACTACTTCGTGTCTGCGGATGTGCCCTTTAGGTTTCTTTCTCGATTTACGGATGGCATGGATATCCAGCAGGTTGCACAAGAAAGCTACCGCCGACTTTGACAATCATCTTCGATGATTTCTGCCACAGTTATTAATGCGATAGCAATTATATGGACCCTCCAGGCGGATTTCTGCCGTCGACGTCGCTTCTCCCTCGCCTCAACCCCCTGCCTCACGCACCACAGGAGAGGGCACGCATCCGGGCCGCGTTCCTCGCTCGCGCACGAGTGATTGAACCGCGCTCGCCAACACACCCTCGCACGCTTTCACTCATACGGAACCTCACGGCGACGACGACGGCAGAAATGCGCCTGGAGTGTCCATATAATTGGTATCGCAACAAAAATTTCATCTCGCTAGCTGGCTTATACTGCCCCTGACCAAAGTGTTAATTAAGCAAAAGCAGCGAGGAAACATGCCAAGCTGATCTAGGTGAAAAGTAAGCTGCACGAAAGGTTAAGACAGGAAGAAACACACACTTAGACACGCAGCTTCTGCGATTCGCCGCATACGTTTCTTCCATTCGTACAGTTTACCCTTCTTTCAGTACGGACCAACTAGCCCGATAAATCTTGTTGCTGTAGGTGGATACCGCTTTCGCATGGTATCACTAATTTGGACAAGGGAGAACACCAGCGAGCATGAAACGCGCAGGCTGCCTGCCGGCACGAGCTCAAGCCTGCGGCGAGGCGTCCGCAGTGCAGCTTGATGGAACAGTGCGGCCATCTCACGGCTGTCAAAGGAGTGGCGACAGCGGCGGTAAACGCACGGGCGGCAAATTTGACAACTGAAGCTAGTCTAGTAACGTTGCGCTGGACTGACAGCCACAGAACACGTGACAGCCACATGCGTGAAGCAGAATTTGGCTTAGCGGGCGATCAACCGGAAACTATCGCGAACGCCTTCTCATGTGCGCTAGATAGAATGACGTAAGTTTGCGTATGGCCATTAAGCTCCACAGTGACGTTCGCGTAGTAAAGGTCGCATGAGGTGCCCTTGCTGCTCGCTTGTTACTACAAAGTGTTGCGACGCGGCACTGGTAACTTTGGCAGCCAAAGTCTGTCTCCGCTCGCTGCGATCGGGACAATGGATAGCGTGGTGTGCAATGTGTAGACCTTGGCATATGTTTCGGCACGGCGAACGTTCCCGGTTTCCGTGGTGGTTTCGGTTGTTCTAGTATGAGACATATGTAAGCACTGCGCAGTCGTGTCCATCAGGAATGCACTGCCATTTTTTTTCAATATTGTAGCTGAATCAGAGTGGCAAGTACCATGGCCTGGTGCTTAGGTTGTGTCCAAAACACAGCGGCCACGACAAGCTCCTAAAATCGATTGAAGCGTATAAGTCCAGCAAGAACATAACCTTTGATATCCGTTTCTGTTATCAGAACAAGCCGCCACTGCCGGGACCATAAATTTGGACACTACCTGAGCGTGCCTCCGGGATCGAGAGTCCTGTTGCTGCAGTCAAGTTTGCTAACTAATTGGGAAGGTGCAGACTGGCTGCACGAATTATCTGGCCAAACATGGAAAATTTTGGGGCCATGGAAATTCCTACAAGTTATCTGGTATTTCCAATTAATCGAGCTTAAATTACCAAGAGTTTACCATGATCCGATATGAAACTCACCTTTACATGCATGTTTGAAAATTGCAATGGCTTTGAAAGTCTGCGCTCAACTTCCGCAGTGACAGCAAATCCCCAGCAAGGCAAGATGTTTAGTGTTGATGAAAAAAAGAAAAAATTGTTTTCTTTCTCTGTCACTGCCACATAAAAGCAACACTGCATGTGAAAATAACTGAAACCGATCCAGGAAAATGTTCTCCATAGGTACTCCCATCACTTTTGCAATAGCTGTTCCACCTTGCAGTTGGTGGCACCACCATTTATTTTACTGAGAAAAACTTTCTTGCGTGGGGATAGCCCCACATACAACGAAATAATTCCAATTCATTCTAATGTTTATACAAGTAAGCTTTGCAGTTGTTATGAAGCCTAACCCTCATTTGCTTGCCTCTTTGCAGGATATGAGTGAAAATGAACAGAGTTTGCTGACAAAACTATCTAGAATGTTCCTGATGGATGTAATATTCGGACCAAGGAAAGAGCATTGCAGAGAAAGCAAGGGAAAAAATTTTAGTGTTTTTAGATATTCCACTCCACAGAAAATTAAAACAATTCCTTCAGCTTAACTTCTGACCATGGAGAGTACATTTGCACCAAACACAATGGAATATTATTTCAGTTATAAATTGTTAGTACAGAAATTAATTAATCAGAAACTTCATTGCAGAGCTATCAAAAATAACACGTTAAGACATTCTGAGGTCAAGGTCAAACAGCGCCCTCTTGGATTTTTTTTATAATTTAAGCCTAGCTTTTCCGCAAGGCAGTTGGACAAACTAATGGCAGCATAGCATAAGAGTTTTTACAAACAGTGGGAACAAGCAGTTTGCTTGCCCTATGACATGGAGAATCTAGACATGGCTCTCATGATAGAACCATGTGCAAAGGACAAGCACCAGCATGTGCACTTCAGTCTTCTTTAACCTTTAACCGGTTTCTTTGTGTATGGCACAAAGAAACCGCACAAGGTAAACAGGAACTTAACCTTTAATCACTGCTTCTAACCTTGTCTATCATAAAGAAACCACACAAAGTAAAGAGGAAGACAACATTTACTAGAATGAATTCTGATGTTTCACATCAAAAGAAATGGGATGCGTGAAATAATAACAACAAAAGAAAGTGGTTTGAGTGGGAGGAGGCTGTTATAGAGCAGCTTGACAGCATGTTTGTTTCGTGATAACAATTTTATACAGTCCAAGCACCAGAGAAACTCAGGAATAAGTTACTACGACTACCATGTGCATGATAAATTAGGAAGCGAAACAGTCTCAGCGAAGATAGGCATACAGTGTCTGTCCATGCAGTGCCTTCACATCATCTGGGGTTATGTGCGTCAGCTTTCCAGATTTGTCTCGAGATCTGTAGATTTCCAATGTCTTTCCTGAAGTGTTGAAAACTACTGAAACCTGAAAGTAAAAACAACAAAATGCTAGAATTAAGCACCGCATATTTAAAGTGCACAGTGCAGTACAGTACACTACAATACAGTACAACAAATGGTGCCATGCAAGTGAGGTCCCCTGTGAAAAAGGTCCCCAGTAAATCTAGGTGCCCAGTGGCACTAACCTTCCGTTGGGTACCCCTTTGAATGCACAGTCAACTACAAATGTTTACGGACCATGGGATCGCAGAAAATGTGGAATTTCCGAGCAGCCTGTAACAGTGGCCAGTAAAACAGTACATCACAACGCTGCTTGCATATATTAGTAGAAGAGGCTGAAAGTGCAAATATAAGGCTGCATCGTGCAACTGTGGAGATATTCAGCCTTTTCTCAGATCCCGTGGTCCACAACATTTTGTGTTCGGCTGTACCTGTTAAGCAGTTTTACTTGTGACAAGCAAAAGAGGCTCTTATTTGACTTTCAAAAAGACAAAGCAGGATTGTTGGTAATTGACAGATTATTTAAGCAACATGGATAAAACACTGAAGGAACACAAGTAGAGGAACCAAGGTTACGTCTGCTACAACAATGTGCAAGTCAGCGAGCGAAAAGCCTGAGAACCATTTGGATCGATCGCAGGAGCCGAAGAAGCTCCTTTTTTTCTTCTTGTCATCTCGCATCACGAGGCACGAGACACATGCGCCGAAGTGCGCCATACATAAAAGGTAGCCGAGGAGGATGACAATGGCTGCCAGAGGGCTAGTTGGTCCAACTTTGGGCCGAACTGGCCAACTTTGGGCCAGTTGGTCCAACATGTTTAAAGATGAAAAGAACCACGACTTCAGACGGGACGTTAGATGAAGCAGTGGACAGGATGAGCAGTAACTAGCAACTGGGGTTTATTACAATGAAACACTCATTACGCTCATTACTGCTCGTCCTGTCCACTCCTTCATCTTACGGCTAGTCTGAAGTTGTGGTTCTTTTCCTCTTTAAAGTTGTCAATTATGCTAAAGGAGTTGAGCACTTTATTCCTGTCTCTTGAGGAAAAAAGGTACTGTATTTACTTGCATACTGAAGGCACTTCCTGAAAAATTTACACATGCATTAGAGGGTGTGTTCCTTATGCTGGGTAAAATTTTGAGTGTTTCATTTTTCCACAGCCATCTCTAATAAATGAGAGACATGGTATGATTTGGCATCTGATACGGCGCCTGACGTGCCGGAACGAGAGCCAGATGTGAAGTGTTTAGCCGTGCCATAGTGCCAAATTGGACGCCTGGCGTGCACGCCTCGGATCCAGCTGCCGTTCCGGCACGTTGGACACTGAATCATACTGCATGCCTTCTACTTTTGTCGCACGGCAGGCCTCTGATCTGGTACCATGACACAGTAAAAGGCCTCGTATCCAGCTGCTGTTTCAGTGCGATAGACGTGGTATCAGATGCCAAATCGTACCGTGTGTCTCCTACTTCAGAAAAGCAAGTTCGGCGTGCAATCGTTATGCGCAGAAAAGAAAAAACATACTTTTTGGTTGGAAAAGTAGGGGGGGGGGGGGTGTTTATTATGCAACTAAATACAGCACTCGCAAGAGAGAACAGAGCACTGGACAGAGGGCATATCCAACATGCAGAAGGGCATCAGTGGTGGTCACTTGGGTGTTCACTGTCCTACTCTGGCTGTGCATCAAAATTTACTAGTAGCACAGTTCTAAGTTGGTGTTCTCAGAAGTTCGTACATAGGGCTACCGAGGATGCAGAGATAGCTAGGTGTAACAACCAGAGTAAATTTTCACTGGAGCAGAAAGAATTATAGCTTCTTAGATTGGGTCCTGGATAGAGTGGTTAGTAGTACTCTTGAACATGACAGGATTAGAAAGCCATGCACTCATGCTTGTCTGTCTTGTAATAGTTGTCTCTCATGAAAATCATGATTACCTTACTGTACAAGCATGCCTTACTTCTGCAATCAATTTTATTGAAATTTAGTGTTCTTTGTTGCTTTCTTCTTTTTGTGTATTTTGCCTGTGCTGTTGAACAATCACTCATGCAGTTGTGCATGTGGCCACTGATTAAGCATGCACATAGGGTGAGAGCAGATGCATTTTCTGTGGGAATTCAGCGCTGCGAGCAAGCCATCACCGTTCCTCCCTTTAGACCTTTGTTAAAATGATGGGCTTATCTCTCTTGCTGTAAGAATTGCAAATCTGTCATAGAGAAACTGTAGTTAAGCGAGACAATGAAAAATATACATACAATCGAACCTCATTAAAACGAACTCACACAGGACACGAAAGTACTACCTTTTTTACATGCAATATTTGTTATGCTCTGTCACCCAGAAAATCATTATATTTTCTTCATTATATCTGACAATTTTTTATATCAAGGTTAGTAAAAAAAAAATTATGGGGTTTTACGTGCCAAAACCACTTTCTGATTACGAGGCACACCGTAGTGGAGGACTCCGGAAATTTCGACCACCTGGGGTTCTTTAATGTGCATCTAAATCTAAGCACACAGGTCTTTTCGCATTTTGCCCCCATCGAAATGCGGCCGCCGTGCTCAGCAGCCCAACACCATAGCCACTGAGCAACCACGGCGGGTGTCAAGGTTAGTAGTAGCAGGCTGCAATTCAAGCAGGTGTTAATTGTGCTTACCAGCTGTTCAAGTCTAGGCACATCAACCAAATTATGGCCAATGGGATTTTCCAACAACACTGTTGCCTTGAGTCCATTGGTCTGGCTGGCAGCACCACACAGCTCAACATTCACGTATCTGGAACATTATCAGAGCGTGCTTCCTTGCAAATTTTATATGTGCCAGACACTAATAATCCTTCAAAGCTCATTACACAGGAACTATTTCACACTGTCATCCACAAATTTTACAGCATTATCGGCCATTGATAGGTGTATAGGTGTCACCGAAAACAGACAGAAGGCTAAGTTTGTTTCAAAATCTAACAGAAATCTTATAAAGTGCAACCTGTTATGCTTGAATCATTTACAGTATTACTCTGGTTTTAAGGTCAAAATTGATGCCATTTTTTTTAAATGCATTTATTGTGCTAAACAATAATACCAGACAAATTTGCTTTGATAAACGACAGAGATCCAGGCACGCTGTCATGGGGGAAGAAACGTGTCCCCTCAGAGCAATCATTGAATTGATAAATGTGGTCAGAGCTATATATATGTGGCCTAACTGTGGAGGAATTTTTCTGACGAGTCTTCAGCACAACTGTTATTAACATCTAGTTTCCAGTTTATAAACTTTCTAGGCCTCTGAATGTGGCAGTGCGGAATAACAAATGCGAATGGCATCAGTTTTTTCAGAGTTATACACCAGTTTTCTACATCCATGCAGTTCACAGATGGCCTTATAGTAATACTACATCTTTCCATTAGTAGCAAAGCAATATTTTTGAAAGAGTAAGGCTTTGTTGTAAGTCGACTAGCCCTTTTAGGAGCATTTGTTTAGCTCAGTCCTAAATGGATCCATGATAAGAGTATCCCCTATACATATAACATCCAAATTTCATATGACCCTTAGTCAAATGAGAAAAGGTAAGGCAGCTGTTAGGGCATTAAAGTGATATGTTTCGAGTACTTTGTTGAACTAACAGCAAGGAATGTTGCGTTACTGTTTGGTGAGAGAAACCTTTAAAAAGAGCTAACTTTCTAAGGAGTTTCAATGTAGTGGATGCTGATTATACGAGGGTGAATGAGAAAGTCTTTGCCCCTATATTTTTTTAGCCAAACCGCGGCTGTAAATGGGAAGTCAACATATCCATTTCTAGCAGTGGACCTTTTTTGAACCGGCCTAGCCTTATCTGCCGGTAGCTTCACAGCATGGCGGTGCTGTCAGTTGTTGAAGATGATGAGTATGCTTCACATGTCCACGGAGTACAAGCAACGAAGCGTGGTTCATTTTCTATGGAGCAAGGGAAGAACACCCATCAAAATCCACAGGGAAATGCAGCCCACGTATGGGGAAAGGTGTCTTGCTTTCAGCAATGCGAGGTGGTGGTGTTGCGAGTTCGCAAAAGGCCGTGAAGACTTGCATGACAGTGAGCGTTCGGGGAGGCTGCATGCGTCACTGACTGACGACAGGGGCATATCAAATTTAGTGCTGCAATGGGACAAATGTCTGAACTGGTGTGGGGACCATGTGGAAAAATAGTGTAAGGTATATAGAATAGTACGTATATTTGTAGTTACCTGTAAGTATCTCATTTTGGCTAATAAAAAATAAGGACAAAGACTTTCTGATTCGCCCTAGTATCACACATCATGAAAGTTTTGCCTTTTTGTCACTGAGCTCAACTGATATACCGTATTTATATTCGAATCTAGGCCGATAGTTCTTTTTCTAATAATCATATACCAAACTCTAGGATCGGCTTAGATGTAAAGTTTTTAAGAAACGCTTCAGTTTTTAATTGAAATTGATAAACATGGTGCGTAGCTAGAGGCATCTAGAAAAGTCGGTATCGTAGCTGCTACTAGCCGCGGCAGTACACAACTGAAGTACACGAGCAACGTCGCCATTTTGACCTGTGCCGTACTGGAGCCTCGGAGCTGGTTCTTTTTTCTATGGTATCGGTGTGCGGTATGGCGTTATCATAATGGCACCAAACAGGCGATGCCACTATAGTGCCACTTTCAAACGGAAAAGTTGTGCAAGCTGCAGAGGCATCGTTAAATTTCAAATGTTCAAGTCAAACGTTCAAGCTGGGTGGGACTTCGGCATTAATCAGAAAAACGTCCGTCATTGGAAGGGGCAATGGGAGATGATTTCTGTGTGCACCACAACGAGGATGACATTTACTGTTGGAAGATAGTGCACTATTTGAAGATGACAGCGATAAAGAAGATAGTGACAAAGCAAGCAGCGATGATAACGTAGAATGAGCTCGGCAAGTTCATTATTCAATAAATGCTGTTTTCATTTTGTCGATGCTGTCCTCGCTTTTTTCGTTCAGCCTACATTCGAGGAAAGTTTCTTTTTTTTCTCTGGCTTCGGACTTTCAGGGGTCAGCTTAGAATCGGGGCCAGTCTAGATAAGAGTAAACATGGTAGTATTAGCAAAAGTGCATTTTTATTTTGAAAATTGCATGAGAGTTCCTCCAACATGTGCCTCATGCAGCTCAGCCCTTTCTGCATGCAATGACTCAGCAAGCATGCATGAAAGCAGAGCTAGCACACAAAACCAAGACTGCATTTACAACATTTTAAACTATTGTCAGGGCTGACATCATCCCCCCTGTCAGTCATACGATGGTGACAGAACACATTTCTCTGTAGGTTGACGAAGACAAACTGCCGCTTTCATTATGAAAGTTCACTCAAACCTTTCCAGTTTCTGATCATAAAAGGAAGGTGAACATTATCGTTATTTTATGAAGCTGGGGTGCATGCTAGATTTTCATGCACATTATTTCCTTAGTTTGAACAGTCAGAATTCGAGTGCATGGTAGATTTGGAGGCATGCAGATTTGGAGGCACGTAATAATCGGGTAAATATGGCACAACATTATTAGCCGTACCACTTAACAACAATTGCTCCGATGCAAACTACAACATATACGTAACAAATGTAGTCTACAGGAAATTTACCTTAGTTTGTTTTGATTAACACTGAATCGTTAACCGTTTAACACATGTTGGCTTTATATGGTATAGCAGGAACACAAGAAAAGTGCTTACCTGCAGTAAGGAGTTTCACTCGAACCTGATGCTTTGTTGACATGTGCATCCACTTGCTTGCCTGTGGCTCTAGGCAGGGCATCTTTGCTCGCAGGTGATGTGCTGCCACTTGGCTTAGTGATCACTATCTTCATTTGGGAGCCCTTGAGCTAGATGAACAGGACAAAATAAGGGATGGAGACAGTGCAATAATTACTGCTTTTGCATACTGGTTTGCATGACAGCTGAGCACCTGCATAGCTCTCTAAAGGCCTCGTAGTCAAATAAAGATGCCACTGATAACCACAACTGTGGATCAAACTTGCAGCAATTGTGCATCATGACACCTCATTTAAGATGTTTTTCTTAAGAAATAATTCTGTAAGCATTTCTAACAATCACAACGAACAAGAGTCACTAGTAGTATTTTTAGCAGAAAGTTTACCAGCATCGTAGCTTTCGCACCACTGCAAGCACATTTAGCACAGCCATGAACATACCACCAAAATCTGAATTTTGCACGTTTACCTAAAAACAAGCTGAATGTATAATTCATCGCTGCCACAAGGCTACATTTACGGACCATAGTGAGATTTCAACAAAATATTTCTCCTTGGCAGAGATAGCCAGACCTTGACTTCATACAAGCAGTAAAGTGCCACCAACCTCATGGTCTTCCTCAATGATGACTTCTTCACCGGCAGATGTGCTGCCCATCTTGAGGGGTACCTTTAGTGTACCCTCTATTAGAGAATGGTGAGAGGTGATCACTGTGGCAATGGGGTGATGCACAGGTGATACTTCCAAGTACACAGCCACTTCATCAGTTGGCACCAGGTGGGCCTGTAGTCACCACAGCATGCATAGAATGAAAACGGACGTCAGCACAAGCACATGCAACATTGCTGTATCCTTATCCTATGTCAAACTAGGTGTGACAGCATCATCTATTTACTTTCTGTATAGAGTGATGATCAACACTTTGCTTCGGTTAATAATTTAGTTTAGTAGTTTAGCGAAAATCATCCCTCATATTTTTACTTGGAAATGACAACTGCAGACAAGTAATGATGAACTGAAGAAACTCTTTTTTGGGCAAAGTTGTAACTGCCTGAGAAAAACAACCTCGGGGCAGTGATGGCAACAGCACTGACTTACAAAGTAAATTTACAGATATGTGTTACAATCAGCCTATTTACAATGCATGAGAAAGCATTCTAGGTCAGTCATGGCAGTTGTGATCGCGATTCTGGAACTTGCTGCTCGCATCACTTGACAGTCTGTCCTTCCGGAAAGAGCTTGTTAATGTTTTTAACATAAAAAAGAAAAACATGAACATACCTTGCACAAGAAAAAAACAACAACATAACACTGGATGACACTCAATAGACAAAAGTGCAAAGAATGGTCAAAAGCGATGGCAATGTTGGTGCCCTAAGACCGTTGCAATAAGTTTGGAGATGATGAGCTAGCTCCCTCAGGGCCTCATCAAAATATTGTCACAGCTAAAGGCTAGCAAGAGAACAGAAGAAAACGAACTGAGGGACACGAGCAGCAACCATGCTCCCTTTGAAAGAAGACGAAGTTGGCACATTTGCTCTTGTGGTCTATGAATACAGAGCTGGTTTTTGTTTCTAGCATCCTGTTCCTGCGTCATGTTTTTCTTTGATGTCGTGATACTGGTAGAGGTGCTGGGTAGTAGGGCGGCGTTTTCACGGGCGCACAGAGGGTTAACAACTTGTTCTAAGGACGAGGCAGGGATGACGAGCTGTGTGGCGCTGGGGTTGGATGATGGACGGCTGAAGCATGGTTTATAGACCGCTGGTCTGGTAATGATTCGGGCATAGAAAACGCTTGCCTGATTTCCTGCCATGCAACCTCTACGACAGAAGGCACCACAGGTTCTTGCAGAGTCACCACAAGACATTTTCAACCAACTCATTGACACACATACCTACAAGGCAGCCCAATATCTAGCACCAGTATCCAGACTGCACATGACCCATCATAGGGGCACAGTGATATTTTAAACTAAGAATGCTATGCTTCTTGCACATCCATCACACCGTGTTACGTTGTCACCACAAGACAGTGCCATGTATAAAAACAAGATTATCTAAAGCAGAGTTCACATTTAATGCATTTTTCTTCTCAGTGGTTCTTCAGTTACATGCTCATATTAACGCAGCAAACAGGTGGAAAGCTGGGCTGTTGGAATTGATGCATTCTTTGGATCAGCGAGGGAAATGACGGCAACACAAAAAGGGAACAAAACATGATGAGTGCTGTCTAACTGAAGTTTATTAAGAAAAACGCAAAAAAAAGGAAGACACCATCTGCGAGCGCTCACAATCTAACAAAGAGATAGACGGCTCCGAAACACAATCATTGGGCACCTTTTGTATATGAAAGGAGTCTGTAAGTTCATGAGCAAAAATGTCTTTGTGCTTGATGATTTTAGTTCTATCGAAGAAAGGCCTACAACCACATGCTTTGCAGTCTGCAGAAAGATGGGAGGCAGGCCAGGCACGTACCCAGGGGGGGGGGGGCCCAGGCTCCCCTACGAAATTAAGCAACATACCCCCCGCCCAGGCCACCACTCCTCGCACACATTCCTAAAGCGCCGACAAATCAATCTACTCGGCGGTCAACATTTTGCTGCCTTTTACAGCAAAAGCACTATAAACGAACTTCCGTAGCTTTTTTGGCGTCCGTTAACAGAAAAAAATCATCATGTGGGTCGATCCTGGTGATAGTGCAAAAAGGGTCCAAGATCAATGGCACATACCCCTGTGGACTCTGGAACCTATAACGTGCCCTTCGGAATCTTCGGGATGGGCCCATGTATGGGGAGCGCTTAACGCCTGCTTCACCTCCGCCACAGGTGAGCCCGGTACTACACTACCTTTGGGACCGGTCCACGGATGGGGAGTGCTTAACGCCTGCTTCACCTCCACCGCGGGTCGGCCTGGCATTGCACTACCTTCGGAAAGGACCCACGTATGGGGAGCGCTTAACGTCTGCTTCAGATCCGCCGAGGGTGAGCCCGGTGTGGTACTAGTATCTTCGGGAGTGGCCCACGTATGGGGAGTGCTTAACGCCTGCTTCACCTCCACCGCAGGTCGGCCCGATATTGCACTATCTTCAGGCCGACCCGCAGCGGAGGTGAAACACTTCGCTTTTCGTTTGAGAGCTCTTACTGTTGTCGGCTTTCGCTGCTATTCCATTTTCACAGAGTGGAATGGTTGTCAATTTTTTCACTCCTTTTGAATGGCAGTGGTTATCGGCATCTCCTGGGTTGTGGAGGCCAGTTTTCTCATCATTTCGGTGCCCGCGCGAATAACTGAAGGTGAGTTCAGTTGTCACCATCTATTGCAGCAGGCAAGGCATAGTTTGTTTTAATTATAATATTTTATTTTATTTATAATGCCCAACGAAATTTTTATGTCAGCATCTATTCAATGATCACGTGCATCGCTGTTGCCTCGTTAGTTCAACCTTCTTTTTTCAGATTGATCTAGGGGCCATAAAAGGGATTCGGTTGATAGTCAGTTGGTCTATGCTTGCGGAATGAGTTGCAGCCGGAGAAAATGCCAGTTGCGTTTAACTTTTCCTTTTGCTTCATTATTTCCTTGAGTGATGACTCGCGGCGACGCTGGCAGGTCCTCGGTACCATATACCCGCGATATGGGTTCGATAAGGTAGAAAATAAAATAATGCGAAACAGCGTCCATCATCAGACCCTGCAATAACCGTTAAACCCATAAGCAATATGACTGTTACCCGTTACCTCATTTGTCATTTCCCAAATTGTGCAGCACTTTTCGTGCAAAATTGGCAACTGGAAACAAAAGGCGGAAGGAAATGAAAAATTAAGCGATCTACTAAGGGAGAGAGCCAAGGCAACAGCCAAACAGGGAGGAAAAGCGAAAATTGTTTGGGAAGATATTTATGGGTTAACATCTTTTTATTTAAAAAGGAAGAGAAAACGCCGCCGGAAGTGGACAATAATTCTGTGTGTTTTGAATGACACTTCTACAGTTATCAATAGAGCCGCCTGATGTAGCTACTTCTCTGCTGTGCTAATGGGGGTGTTTTTCTAACCTTCCACGCTGGGCGCAGTACGTCTAGAACCGCAGCGTCCTGCGCTCTACGCGATTGTACAGGACTGGTGACCACGCATCGTTACGCAACTTCCCAAATACCAACACGAGTCAGTTTTGGCACTTGATAGAGCAGTAAATGAGGGATCCAAAAGAAATGTGATTGTTCCGCAAATATACATTTCTCTATAATTCTTGCACAGCTAATTCAAAAAAACACTAGTAGAAATCTTTATTTTGCACTTTCGCTTGTGAACTTGTCTTTGGCAAGGTTCTTCCTGCACATCTTTCATGCGCGAGTCCATTGGACGTGGTTCTTTGTTTGCCAAGTAAAGGAAAGGTGTATCTCACAGGCATACCTGTGAGATACACGTTATTTCAATTCTCTTTTGCGGATTTACGCGTCTTTGTGGCGAATGGTGGGCATTATTCACATTTGTACTAGTAAAAGTACCCTCCCCCCAGTCATTCGCATAGAAAAGTAACCTTGGCTTGCCCCTCCTCCCCCCCCCCCTGAAAAAAAAAAAGAAAAAGAAAGAAATCCTGCGTATGTGCCTGAAGCAGGCGTTCACTTCAAAGTATCTTTGTGCTGGCGCAGGCACTCGTTCACACAGTTGCCAGTCCACTCAATGTAGGCTTTTCCACAAAACAGTGGAGTTTTGAACACAATGTCAACGGCACAAGAGACAAAGGGGTTTCCATGCTTTACAGAGCAACCAGTGGTAGTTAACCTACCATATTTACTTGCATAATGATTGCACTCATGTAATGATTCCACCTCTAAGTTTTGTCATCAAAATTCAATGTTTTTTTCTTTCCCACGTAACGATCGCATCCCCAACTTGCCGCAGCGACATGTCGTATGCCAAGTCTAGCTGATGATGATCGTGCTAACCATAGGTCAAATGCTGTCGAATGCTACGCGAACGATTCTTCAAGACTCACCAAGCAGTCTGCACGCACCAAACAGATCCTTAAGCAGATGCCCCATTTCACTCCTTTCATCACTTTCCACACTTCTAAGGAAAAAAAAAAAAAAATATCTACAGCCAAACTTGCCTTGGCTTTATTATTTATAGGCTTTATAATGGTTGTGGTGAACAACAACTTAAAAAAAAAGAAAGAAGGCACCGTTCAATTCCTTTTGTCTGCACTCGTGGGCATGCAACAAATCGCGAGCGGCAATGACAGTAGCACCACGTTTACATTGATACGTTAAGTGTGCCCTATTCATACGCAGTCGCTTGTAACACAGCTAAGACATTCACCCACCCTTAGCAGAAATGTGCTGTATTAGGATTGTAGTGAAGACAAATGCCGTAGTTTTTGCAGCATGCCCACCATCTGTTTCTATGTCACCGGCAACTAAGTGCGCCCATATCTGTTTCCGTCCCCTCAAAGTGGACATGGTTACGTTATTGCTGCAAATTTGCTGATATTAACGATATTGTTCATTACTGATACGAAAGAAACTGTTTCAATGCACATAATGTACTCACAAGAAGAAAAAAAAATTGCGTTTGGCACGTTCGGCTTGCTCCACCAGCCACTATTTTTGTTTTGATGTCCTGCACTGTTACAGCAACAGCTGCCTGTTTGCAGACCTGCTGTCATCCCGCAGCAAACGCGAGAGGAAAAAAAAAGATTTTTTTTTCGTGGGAAGTTTACTTCGCGAAATGATCGTAACCCTGAACTTGCATCAATTTTTTTAAAAAGAAAAAAGTGCATTCATTACACGAGTAAATTATGTAGGCACCTTCCTCTCCATCGCTGTGCAAGCATTTTTAACATTTAACATGGCAGAAAAAACTACATTTACATTAAAACTTTAGGCACTATATTTCTAAAGCCATGAGATAGTCCGTGGATGTATGGCATGACTTCAGCTTTACTGTGCTTATTATTTTGACCAATTATGTCAGTTTCTCTTGAGAGGAAAGTACGCAGGTTAACTACTGCTGGTTGCTCTATAAAGAATAGGAACCTTGTGCCATTGGTGTCGTGTTCAAAATTCCACTGTCTTGTGGTAAAGCCTACAGTGGGCAGACTGGCAATTGCATGAATGAGCACCTGCGTCAGCATAAAAATACTTGAAAGGAAATGACTCCTCCTGTTTCTGCACTCTGTAAAGCAGGCGGTTGTAAGCCTTTCTTCGATAGAACTAAGATCATTGTCGGGCACAAAGACAAAAAATGCTTTAGAACTTGCAGAAGGCTTTTACATACAAAAGCTGCATGATGATTGTGTTTTGAAGCTGTCTATCTTTTTGCTAGATAGTGAAACACAAATGCTTGGCGATTCATTCCGCATGACCTAATGACATGCTTACGCGGATGGTGTCTTTCTTTTCCTTGCGTTTTTCTTAGTAAACTTCAGTTGCTAGACAGCGCGCATCCCGTTTTTTTTTTTTCCCTTTTTGCATTACTGTCATTTTCCGCACTAATGGTGCAGCAAAAAGTAAAAGAAGTGCTTACTGCCTCAGAAGTGAAGCATTTACAAGTTGTGGCCTTATTCTAGAGTTTTACTACAAGCATTAGCACATGAGAACACTTTATGGCAACATATGAGACATCAAATGCTGTGCTGCACAAACGCAGGAAGCAGCTGACCTTTTTCCGCAGCTTCTGGACCCGATTTATGACCTCCCTGGCAAAGCCCTCATCCATCATCGACTGATCTGGTGAGATGTCCAACAAAATGAGAACCTAGAAAAAAAATAGAAACCCAACAGCTTCTTATTTAATATCAGGCTGCTCTAAGTGCTTAAACTATTGGCTTCAAATAACAGTTCCTTACTTGTAGTTATGCAATATGCAAAGTGTAGCTTGAAGAAAATACTGCCCATGGTAATATGCAGCTCGCGCACATTTACAAAAACTTTTAACTATGATCAGTGTGACCTCCTATGAAGTATACATGCTTGCTCAACCACAACTCCTTTACTTGCCATGTACAGTTTGTTACATGCTACACTAGCAAACTGTGAGCAGTTAAAATCTGAGCAAAACAGATGTATCGCAGAAAGATGAAGACGAAGTGACTGGCAGAGGGTGAATAAAGTAAGCCTCACCTAATGTTGAAACACTGGTTCCAAGCTAATCAATGCAGAACAACTTTGTTCATTTGGATTTAATGACACACACAAAAAAAAGAAATATGGCCAAATTAACTGAATATAGAATCATTGAAGGTATAAAGACAATAAATAAGTGCTTGCTATGCCAATCCGGCTTTATTTACTGAATAAACTGGAAATCCTTGCTTCCATTTCTCACAATGTCAGTGCAGAAGCAGCAATTCTCGTCATCGCGTGACTGATTAGTGCTCGCAACGGCGGGCGACTTTTGAATTTACTTTGTAGTGTAGCCTGTTTGGCCATGGCACTAGCCCTGTGCCTACATTTGAGCAGACAGACGTGTCACTACCAGTAAGCTGGTCGTAAGCTGGTCTACGTGTCAGTAAGCTGGTCAGCAACAGATCGTCCGTCCATCACGATATTGTCACGGGCTTGATGCCAGTGTGCGGGCAGCGGTAGAATCGGTCTTCGTTATGAATAACACCCACTGTGTTTCTGACATTGTGCACACATTGCATGGAGTCAAAATGGAACTACTACTCACCTCAACTGCTGTATCGAAACTATGCTCGTTATCGACATGATCATGAATGGTGAGCGTGAAGTTCTGAACGGACACGCATCGAGTCAAAACAAAACTACTGTTTGCCGCAACCGCTGTGAACAAAACCGTGATCGCTATCAATGTGATCACGGATCGTGACTGCAGTTCTGAAAGCATATGCGGCCACCGCATTGTCAGATGCAGCGATAAACGCACAAATGCACAATAGATACAAAGTGTTCGGCATTTCTGTCGTCCCTATTCAGTTTCCGCTGATGACTATGGCGATGTAGACTCTGCTGCTTCATTTCAATTGGCCGCTAGCACTGCTGTTGCTCTTTTGCATTGCACATTTTAGCATTCTACACTCGCCATGCTTCAAGGGTTGTCAGATTTAACTGGTGTACGGCCAAGTATGTCCAAATTAACAAGAATTTGATGCCATTAAATAATGCATACGCCTGCCGGGACCAAAGACATGTCCAAATTATCCGATTTTCTGAATTGATGAGGGTTGAACCAATGAGATTTTGTTGTACGAGCTGTTCTGAAGCACGCAGCATGCATTCATTGCTGAGCAGACTCCTGCACTTTCCAATGTCATTTGTTATTTGTGCACAGGGCTTCAAATGCAGAAGAGTGATGAAAGAAAATACAGACTTGACATAACAAAATTGACAACTTAATCAACATGCAAGAGTGCAAAAGGGAGAAGGGGAAATAGGAAGGGCCGAGACAAGATGCACTCACATCACCCTCAGCATGGGCTTCATACTGCTTAGACAGCTCCTCAGCGTGAGCTCCGGAGAAGCTGTACTGGACACGGATGTCACCAGCTTCTAGCCGGTGCCCACAGACGGTGGGCATTTCACCTTTGAGATATGCCTGGATGGTAGCATCCTTCAGAGCCTGTCATAAAGAAGACAAGGTGAGTCATTGAAATGTGCCCCATGCCAACAATTTCTCGTTGATGCTTTCACGCCCAGCATAAAATACTGAAAACAATGCAGCAAAAGTTGCAGAAAAGTCCACGAGTGTTTTATAACCGTTGTCGGAGAGCACTCTCTCATCAATCACTACAGTTCACAATTTTAAGTTGATGCTGGGCGAAGTACAGTTCAGTACTGCAATAATGAAATGTTACGCCACTATATGTGCATTCACACCTGTCTAGATGTTGTCAAGTGTTTAACCTGACTTGATTGCAATCTGCCCCCTATATCTGAAGCATGTTTTGTTAACTATTGCCTTTAAGGCCGGGATACGTGGAGTGTTTGTCTCGAACAATTTCGCACAGCAGAAAACGCCGCTGTGGCGTGACACCCAACTTCCGCGGGCTGGTGATACATGGAGCGAATAAGCGGCGGGTGCCGCCTCAGTGTGGCCAGACAAGGCAAGTTGGCAGAAGGCTGCATGACTTCTGGAAGCTCATGCAACCATCATCTGCGGGAGGGCATTCCGCGCACCATTGCCCCACCTTGTGATGTCTCCAAGCGTAGCTTTCTTTAGACAACTCGTTCGATGGCCGTATGGCTAGCTACCTTGCACTGAGCGTTCTTTTTTTAAAAAGAGGAATTGGTTTTGCTTTGATTTTGATAGAATTAGTTATGACCGTAACATGCCTGCAAATTTGAATGCACCTTTTATTCAGAAAAGGTGCGCATAAGAATTGTGCAGATACCATATACAGTTGCCGACAGATTTTTTGGACTCCGAAAATTTGGACTTGATGGATATTCCCGACTTATAAATGCACCATCAGAGTTCCCATTGAGATAATGCATTTGTACGACCGATTTTTTGGACGAAATTAGGCCCTAAAGTTAGCACCATCAGGGTTCCTATAGAGATAATGCATTTGCGCGACCAATCTTTTGGATGAAATTAGGCCTTAAAGTTACATTTTCCGGACTAAATTGCTCGTTCTGAACCACACTACCTGATCTTGGAGGCCACCATGTTGGATATCCCACTGGCTTTGCCGGGCTTGGCTTCCAATGGCCCGCTTTATAGCCTCAGAGATTAGGAGGCATACACATTATCTTCCAGTCTCAGAGGACATGCCTGCTCTTCCTTGGTTGACAAAATGCTCCAGGAGACGAGTTTCTTTTTTTTTCTGTCAGCACTATCGTAATAATCACTCAGCGCAAAATATATTTAGCTTTGGTCGCCATATTGCATGTGGTGTGTCCACAGAAGCAAGTGTACCTTTGAGACTTGGTCGCATCTTTGTGGCTCGTTTTTGCTATCTCCATGCCAACCTCCATTGGCGAAGATTGCCAACATGGTGGCTATATCGGCAACTGTATCCGAAGACCACGGAGACAACGTCACTGTAGCGCAAATCCAAGCAAATCTGATCGCCACAAAGCGTAGTAATAGGCAGGACATTATAAATTTTTTTTAGCCACTCTAAACCTTACACATTTTATTTTTTTAGCTGAACTACCTTTTCTAGATATTTTCCTGTCCCCGCGAGATCCGGAAGATCGGTCGGTGACGGTACAGCACATAGATGTCCTCTTAAAATAAATCACATAATGACGCCATGCAACAGTGCAGCAGGCAGCATACCCGAATCTCTTGAGACACGGCCTTAGACTCGCCCCTGAGGCGCAATCCAAGAGCCTTGATGTCCGGCTCTGCTTTCATCAGGACGCCATATTTCTCTTTTTCCACTGTTACAGTCAACTTCCTGATGTTCAGCTCCTACAAGACAGCAACAAGAATGAGCAAGAACAAAAATGAGTGGGCAGGCTTCTATGCGGAGATAAAGCTGCAGTTTTACACTGTAATAAACTTCAATCAAGCACATGCAACTTTGACTTCCTTCATTATTCGTATATGCATGCATACGCTTAAATAGCTCAAGAGTGGTAAGGAGTTCGACAGGTTTGTGCTTTATTTCTTGTTAAGTCAGGTGCACTTTGAATGTTGCACGCCCACTGTATCTAAAATTAGGCTCAGAACAGACTCTGGAGAAACCGAGTAAACTACAATTCTTTGAGAAATAACTTCAAATTCATGTAGCTGTTGAACACACCATATTTTGGCTCGTATAACCTGCATCAAAAATTTTAAAAATTTAACAGTAATGCTGAGGTATGGATTATGTGAATTTTGTGTTGAGGTGTGACTCCGCAGCAATGCGGTTCATGCTGCTATGAAGCCACAACTTAAGGCAAGGCTTTCCACTATTCAAAGTTTCGTTACTTCCTAGAAAACACTACCCTCTCCCCCTCCCTGCATGTTGAAGCTCCTTTCTGCACTTCTTTATGGTCGCGCATTTACCTTCTGTTTACAAGTCAACACTTTTATGTTAAGTAGCTAGCGAATAGTGCACGCGGCACCGCAAACTAGAACTTGGATCACAATAAGCTGCACTCAATGGCTATACTTAGCAGCATAAGCTGAAGCTAAAGTTGTATGCACGCAAGGGAGCAAACTGCGATTTGAGCTTGCGGACTGCATATCATGTGGTCGTAATACGTAACCCTGCACTCAATGGCTATCCTTAGCAGCATAAGCTGAAGCTAAAGCTGTATGCACGTAAGGGAGCAAACTGCGATTTGAGCTTGCGGACTGCATATCATGTGATCATAATACGTAACCCATTCCCACAGAGATCGCTCGGTCCACTTGAAGCGCTTCGGGATACGGCAGAGAGTGATATTACTATTGGGATTTTCGGCTCAGTCGCATTTGTTCCGTTGCTGTTGCCCATGCAAAGGCTGCACCGCCTGTGCTGTCGTCCTCTGTGTGAATGCTAGCTGAAAAGTGGTCCGATTCATGTTACATGACAGGTCACCGATTTGTCTGTGTTCACGTCCATCACATGAATCCAGCTATCAGCATCGCCGAAGAGAAGGGAAACCTAGCTGTTGCCTGAAGATACGACATGGTCGAGTCGTGTATCCATAAATGGAGAGTGTTCTGCAAATAATTGAGTGTTGTTGCATGCAGTTACCTCAGCATTCTTTTCCCGGCATGTTGCACTTGGGTGGGCAGGTAATGCACGGAAAAATACAACGGTTAAATTCCAGTGTACTTTGAGGCCACATTGTCCGACTAACCACTTTCAGGAGTATCGGCTGTTTTCAGCAGGCCACTTTCAATGATACCAGCTTGCACTGCTTCAACCGCTTGGCACACAAGTTCCTGCTTAATTATCCGAACCAGCAGGAGCCGATGTCTAGAAAATTCTGAACGGGTATGCTTGTTAGCATTATTTTTAATTGCACCTTTACCGAGTGCTTCTATAGGGAAAGGCAATGAACCTGTAACACTAGCAAATTCATCGGTTCTCAAAGTGGGCACCGCAGGCCCCGCCTTGGGGTTCCGCAAGCCCCTGATAAACTTTCCCTGGTTCCGCACCCGCCAAGCTGCTAAGACGGCGAACCCAAAGTGCGCTCGATCCAAGGAGCCTCCCATTACCCAAGCCCGAGTGTCAAAAAGCACATCACAGTGCATAACAGAAACGCATGGGCTATGCAACAAATCGGCCAGCAGCTTGGAGCCACCCAGTCTATGAAAACAGGCAGCCCGCCTAGGCATTTGCACTTGAGCCTCTGAGGCCGTAACTTACTTCCATGCACATTTCTCCTGTTTGCAGATAGCATGCGCCGCTAGCATGCATGCTGACGTATACGCCAGAGAATGAAAAAAAAAGAAAGAAAAATGCATGGAGCAGCGCAACAGTTCATTCTAGTACGGTAGCTTGCCGAGCGCTTAACGTCGCAATTGTGCGATGCAAAAGAGCAAGAACGGCCCTAGTGTCCGACCGAAACAAAGCTGCTGGGTCTGCATTGCCGTAGTCATCAGCGGAAATTGTACGTAATACATGACTGACAGCAATGCCAGAACGTTTTGTGCCTAACTGTGCTTTAAAGCCTTTATTCTTGCATTTATCACCGCGCATAACACCACGTTGGTGGCTGGCCGCGTGCCCTCATAACTGCTAGCCACGATCCATGATCGCGTCAATAGCCACCACGGGTTTCGTCCACAGCGCTTGCGCCAAACAGTACTTTCGATTTGACTCAGTGCGAAGCTGTCGAGGATGAAGAGCACCGGCTACGTTGTGATACACGAACGAGTTGTTGGCAACCAACTCATTTGTGAAAAATATATTGCGATGCAAGCTCGGTAGTGAAAAGCGCGTCTCAGATGAAGACCCACGATGCGGCTGCACTGTGAAGGAAGTTGCGAGGTTTTTGCCGCTACGAGAGCTAATCAGTTACAAGATGACGAGAATTGAGCAGCTGCACCGTTTTTGTGCAAAATAGAAACAGGATTTGCCGATTCATTCAGTAAATGAGAGCTTGTTGATATAGTAAGCATCTGTTTGTTTTCTACGACATTCAATTAATTTGGACATGTTCTTTGGCCTTGTGAAATCTGAATTGACAAGGTTTTACTGTGCTGAAAGCAGGGTCAACACTAATTCAAGGAGCACTGAAATCTGTCATTCTTTCTCGGCATGCCTTGGGGAAGTTCCTTGGCACTTAATGGTGCTTAGCAGGGTCCCTGGGGCCAACATGCTTGACAACCCCTGGTCTATCTCACTGGATGGTCACTGCTAAAATTTTCTTCGATTTTGTCAACACTGCAGCAAGCTGGCATATGCCAAATGAAACCAGCGTACCTCAAGAATATACTGCTTCAGCGACGCCACGTCGTCCAGATACTGTTGGTCTTTGTGGATGACCACCACCTCTCGTAGTGGGTACTGAAAAGTAAAAAGACAAACGGAAGTGTGAGAACTGTTTGCATTGTGACCCCCTGCATTGTGAATAAAAAATGTGAGAAAAAATCTTTCCATTTGGGAAAATTTTACATTAATCTTTTAACTGTTGAGCCCTTCTAGAAACACAAGAACCCTTAGCGTGGAAGCTTGGGCTTGTTGGCAATTCATTGGAAAAAGGACACAGTGCAAAAAAAGACAAAGACACGAGAGAGCGACAAGAACACGGCGCTGCGTGCAAGCCGCTCTCTCGTGTCGTTGTCTTCTTTTTGCGCTGTGTCCTTTTTACAAGAGCCCTACAGTCACACAGGGGATAAATAAAATTTACGTGCCTTACAGGGAGTTCTACACATCAGAATAATATGCAACTGTTGTGCTAACGTGCCCCAGTGGCTATGGCATGTTGCTGCTGATGAATCTTGCTACGGCCACAGGTTTGATTCTTAACAGTGGTGGCTGCATTCTGACAGTCGAAATATGAAAACATCCAAGCACTGTGCTTTGGGTGCATGCTACAGAGCCCCTGCTTACTCCATCCTGCTTTCTTGTTTGTTGCATTGTTACAATTGTTTCCATCATACTGTCATATGTTTTCTTCTAAAAATGTGCCAGCTGCTAGCGAGCATCTGTGTTGTTCTCCGTCTTGTTCGTGTCTTTCTTGGTGCACTTTCAATTTACCAGGAACCACAAGTGCGCATAATTAATCTGGAGCCCCTCACTACAATGCCTCTTATTGCCTACAGATTGCTTTGAAGCATTAAATTGAATAATTCAATGAATCAATGAATGAATCAATCAATCAATCAACTAAGAAAATACTAATTAACAATTGTACGCTGAAAGATCTGCAAGACAGTGAAGCTTTGTATTAAGTTGCCCTCAATATAGTGCTGCTGAGACTGCGACTAAAGCACAAAAACTTTAAAAACGAAAAAGAAAGAAAGAATGAATGAAGGAGTCAGTCACCTTAAGAGGAAGTGTCTTGCGATCCCGGACAATGCGCCCTAGCTCAATCACAGTTTGCATCCGGCTGACACTTCGCTCCACAACCTCTTCTATGAGCTCATTCCTGCAGGTGTAAAAGCATAAACTAAATTGTGAATGGTGCCAGCATGTTGGTCCGGAATTGCAGAAGGCTAAAACACGTAGACTAAATGTAAAAAATAAATATGAATGAAGGAAAATAAAAGAAAAAGTTATCAGGAACATTAAATCCTTGCCTAGGCTCCGGCAACATGAGATAGTGTATGCTGCGTGCATCTTCCTTGCATGAGAGTTCAGAGAATAGGTGCCGCAAGTTCTGGTACATGAGCTCCGTCAGGAAAGGCGTGAAAGGGGCCTGCCAAGCAGAGAGGGAACACAGCACAAGCACCATGTAGCAATCGCATGACGCACCCATACACACACACGCACACCATTAAAATGAACGGATGC
Organism: Dermacentor andersoni; assembly: GCF_023375885.2. Taxonomy (NCBI): domain Eukaryota; kingdom Metazoa; phylum Arthropoda; class Arachnida; order Ixodida; family Ixodidae; genus Dermacentor; species Dermacentor andersoni. The sequence continues at coordinate 23,276,795 of NC_092819.1, forward strand.
ACAAGAACACCAAGTAATTTTAAGGATGTTAGATTATTCTTTCAGAACACTACATTTTTTGACGTAACAAATCAAAACAAGATGTTCTTTCTGGTAAACATAAGTAACCAGGACAAGTAATAGCTTTAGCTGACTGTCCATGCATGCCTAGTCTCACAAAGCCCATTCGCATTTGGAAATGAGTTTCCAGGTAAACTGTCTTTGCCGACACCCTATGTGAACTTACTCGAGCTGTCCTACATATACATGCCAGGCGATTCAGTAATGTGAGTGCCTGTCGGGTTCTGCATGCCAAAAGCCTCCCGGGGAATTAAATTTGGGTCTCGCTAGATTGTGAGAGGCAAGTCGTACGATAGTGAGACACAAGACTGAAATACGTTTCGAAAGTATACTCTAAATCTTGGGTGTGAAAGTGGTAACAACGCTGCTGATTAAAGTATAAGAAACTTACAGAGACACAAAAGCATGGTTTTCAATAATGCTCTCTCGCTAGCCTCTCGGCACCATCCTTTTGCTATAATGCTGCCGGCAGCTGATATGAGCATGGTAGCCTATGGTGATTACCATTAGTCGGATCATGGTGTAGAGAACACTGCACAGAGTGTCGAGAGAATGCTTGCAGTCCTCCTTTCCACCTTCACCCTGCAAAAACGGCGATAGGTCAGGTGTGTTTCACAAAAAACACTACACTGAAGTTTTAGTATAACATCTGTGTTTCGATGCAAGCACTGCCTGCTAACAAATAAACAAATGACAAATAAGATGACGCTTTAGTAGTAGGATGTTTTTAATCACTCTTTTGCATCTGTTTTGGCAGAAACAAAACTAAGCAAAGCCTGTAGAACTTGGGGCAATCAGTAGTATACACAGCCAACTGTTGCTTTTAACAACTCTTGAGCAGTGAGTTTTCCAATACTTCAACCTGACAAGGTAGTATGCTGTCATGCTAGTGACTGTATTAAGGGGGACGAAACACTTTAAAAGTTTTTATTTTTTTATTTTTTATACAATTTGAAGCACCAAGTTTACAAATTAATAGCTCTGCATCAAGAACAGACATCATGGTTCTGAATACTGCGCCCATTAGATCATTCAAAGCAGACAAATTCGATAAGTCAATTTACATCTTTAAAAAAAAAATTATGGGGTTTTACGTGCCAAAACCACTTTCTGATTATGAGGCACGCCGTAGTGGAGGACTCCGGAAATTTCGACCGCCTGGGGTTCTTTAACGTGCACCTAAATCTAAGTACACGGGTGTTTTCGCATTTCGCCCCCATTGAAATGTGGCCGCCGTGGCCGGGATTTGATCCCGCAACCTCGTGCTCAGCAGCCCAACACCATAGCCACTGAGTAACCACGGCGGGTAATTTATATCTTACGTTAATTCGTTACATTGTGTACAAGGGTTCTGCAAGATCTGTTATTACTAGATTTCTCGAGATTCATGTGTAACATATCAATTTTATCCGCATTATATCTACTATTAGATTCCATTCACAGAATTGTGATATTTTTCATTGCCGAGTTACCAGAGTTGTAAATTTGACAGTTTCGTTGCTCAAGTTTTTTATTTTTTCGTTTTTCGTTTGTATGACTGGTGTCGGCGTGGCGGCGTGGTGGTGTTTGCTTTGTGTGCCGTGTCAAGGTTGTGGTGATCCAACGCGGCATATGGAATTGAGATGATTTAAAAACATGAAATCAAAACTGAGCATAACTTTCAAAAATATGTAAATTACGACATCAAATAAAAACACAAAACAGTTTCAAATACATAAAGGCAGAATACCAGCCAGAACATCCAAAACTGATTAAAAAGGAAAGAGCTGAAGACGTACCTTGAGCCGTTTACGATTCATCCGGACGTACCAGTTGGTCAGGTGGTCGACAAACTTGACCAGGCGTGGCACAACAGTGTAGAGGCGATACTCTAAAAAAGATTAGGCAAAAAAAAAAGAAAAAAAAGGAAAAAACGAAATGTGCTTACTTGTAGTCACGGTAAACATTAGATTGAGCATATACTGTATTTATTAAAATCTAGGCTGAGTTTTTTTCAAATACTCTTCATATGCCAAACTCTAGGGTCGGCTTTAATTCGACGATGTTAAAAAACATGCCACATTGTAATTTATTATGATAAATACGATGCATAGCTGGCGCCACCTAGCAAATTCAGCATCACAGCCACTATTAGCCGTGCCAGTAGCCAATCGAAGTTCATGAGCGACGTCGCTATTTTTACCCCTGTCGTATCAGCATGTGGCTTGGCCCATCACGTGGCGTTATCGCAATGGCACCAAACAGGCGATACCACTACCGTGCCGCTTTCAAACGAAAAGTTGTGCTAGCTGTAGAGACATCGTCAAATGTTTAAGCCGGGCAGGACTTTAGCGTCAAATGTGCTTTGTTGGAGGGGGCAACGGGGGATGCTTTTTGCGTGTGCCACAACGAGGAGATGACAGTGATAAGGAAAATAAGCGTGCGATAACAGAGGAGCTGTTCACTGAGATCGCGCCACGTTTCTATGTGTGTGAGCCGTGCCGCACCGTCTGCGCATGCATGGGAGCACGGAGATGAGCTTGCGCACATCCGCAAGTGTGCGTGTGGTCTGGGCTATAGTGACAAGGCTAGGAGCGATGATAAGGTAGAGTGAGCTCGGCATGGTCATATTAAATAAATGCTGTTTTCATTCTGTGAATGCTGACCTCACTTTTTTGTTCGGATTACATTCGAAGTAAGCTTTTTATTTTATCTGGCTTCAGACATTTGGGGGTCGGCTTAGAATCGGGGCCGGCCTAGATTTGAGTACCAAGTACGGCAGAGGAGTACCTCGCGTCATACATAACTGTTTCATTGAGTCAATTTAAAAAGAATAAAGAGAAATAACAGAACAATTTGGGAAAACTGGGCAGTGAATTCACTTGCCAAAGTATAAACTCCAGCTATCAAAACAAAGGTTTTATTCACTAACTTGCAGCACGAAAATTGAAGGTAATGTTAATGCTATAATTCTCTTGAAAGACGTTTAGGGTTAATAGTTTCCCATTACCACCAAAAGCAAAAATCCCAAATACACGCAAAGGCTTTTCTAAATTATCACTGTATTACTCGTACATTAGGTTAAATATTTGCGTGCCTTCACACACAAGTAATTGAAATACCAAACATTACAAAAAGAATGAATGAAAAAACAGCCTGGACCTTCTTATGTCTAAAATACACAGCTAGAAGTTGAGAAAAAGGTAGTGCCCATTCACATTGATAGACCCTTTCCCTAATTTGCAAATGTGCTTCTCTGCACTGCACATTTGCCAAACTACTGCCTCTTAGGAAAGAACATTTATGAACAAGGTATATAGCTCACTGCATCTACCATTTCTTGTTGCATGTTCATACCACACAGAAGCTCAGATTTTTGATAGCTTTCGCTTTGCAACATCCAAGAGGCAGACATCCAAGTGACAACCTCAGACCAGAATGCGCGTAGTGGGTGCTTTTTTTTTTTTTTAATCATAGAGAGCTTTTAAAGATCATCTGATACAGATAGCATTATTGTAGCCACTGAACTAGATTAATCAAAGATGTGCACATTACTTGCATAGGGAATAGAATTGCATAACCAGCTAAGCAAAAAGAAATTCTGATTAACTTTGTTCATAACCTTAAGGCACACATATTGCAATTTACAAATTGCAGCCGGTGAGTCGGCAAGGCAATCTACATGGAACGAATTTTCAAGATGACACCAATTTTGAGGCATTCATTCCCAAGGTGTGTGACGGAATACCCAGACATTCCAGTTACTCTTGCGCATCAGTGCATGAAACGGCAGTTTGCTAAAAACGAAAGTATGCATATCTGGTTACCTGTGCAACCCTCTGAATCCATTCCAAGTGGACATGCCTTCAAGCTCACCGGCTGCAATTAATAAATTGCAATATGGGCTCCAAAGTAATTAATTTAAAAGTTAGACAGTGAATTATCGTCCATTAGTTCATTATGCATTTTGATTTCTCATGCAAGTAATGTCCGGTGCATTAAGTAATCCAGCTCAAAGACCATTATTATGGCATCTGCCACATGTGACTTTTAAAAAAAATTTCAGCCTGATCTTTAAAAAAGAAAACCATCCTATAAAACAGACCCTGAGGTAACTAGCCCTGCAGCGTAAAGATATCATAATGCTTTGGCAGGAACAGAACTGATCTCAATCAGCACCAACCTTTCATTTCTGCCTTGACAAAGAGTACCAAGCTCTGGGTGTAAGAGAGAATCCAGCGGTCCATGTAGTTTACAGAGCCTGCCTTCGATTCGCTGTACACATACTTCTCTTCGTGTGCCTGCAAAGAATGCCACAGTCAGATGATAGCTATCTTGGCATACACTACAGCATCACAAAAAGGAAAGCACATCAATTATGCATCAATCACACCATTTACAAACTATTGTCATCTGTAACTGTGTCAAGCACATGAATGGCTATCCCGGCACAAAATACAGCAACTGAAAATAAAGAAGCTGATAAAAACATCTAAAAGTGCATCGAGCCCATCTGAAAGTGCATCAAGTACATATATAAAGGATTTTCTTTCTATTCGCTCTTTGTTTAATGCAATTATTAGCTTGAGAAAGAACCTAGACCCTACTCTGATTATAAAGTGAGATCTTTACTTATTTTTTAATATCAACCTTGCAACATCAAAATACAGTGAGCTCCACTACAAGGCAACTGAGTTGAAGAGAACTCAAATTAAATGCAAATTATAGGGCTTAATGCCCTGAAATTGTACAGTGGGTAATGAAGGACGCTGTAGTGGAGGGCTCCAGGCTAATTTTTACCACAGAGGTGTCTTGATTGTGCAGCCAACGAATGGCACACGAGTGATTTTGCATTTGGTCCCTATTGAAATGCAACCACCGTGACTGGAAATGAAACTCGCATTATCACACTCCGCAGCAGTACGCCACAGTCAGTGAGCTACTGTACTACATGTAGTAGGTAAGCTTTACGAAAGCTCAATCTCTCAATGTTCTTAGGACATTAAGAGATTGAGATTTTCGTCACTTCACGACGGAAATGGTCACTGCAGTCACACTGTAGTCTCATTTGAACATAATGAACCTGCTGTGGTCACCCAGAGGCTGCATCGTTTCATGGTTGTGGTATTGTTTTTGTTTCATGGTTGTATATTGTATTTCACGGTTGTGGAATGCAAGAACGCTGTGCATTGAGCATTGGGTGTAGGTTTAAGAAAACCAAGTGATAAAAATATCTCGAAGCTATCCTCTGTGACATCTCTCAAAGCCCCTATGTTGCTTTGGGAAGTTAAATCTAATTAATCAATCAATCAATTTAGAATACTGCAATCCAGATCCAGTACTGTAATCTGTGTACACACAGGCCCTGGACTATGGACAAGTGGGCATCCACAGGTTACGTGGCTGCATTGCACAGAGTTACATGAAGTGGGTGCCACATTTGTAAATAATTTCTTAATGTCAGAGCCATCAGAAGCCTCCCCCCCTTCTGTTATGTCTGTGAAGAGATGGAGATTCCTCCATAAAAAGAAGTGCAATGGCAAAAACAAAGTAAAGCTCAGGCCTCAGGCAATGGAATGATCTGCTGGTATAAGACTAGACAACAATTCCTTTCTCCCAACACGTTTTGAACTAGCCCCCATTGAGCAGTCAGAAAATCCCTGCGCACCTTCTCAAAAAGCACAATGTTCTGGACCAGGAATCGGTAGGCATTGTACCAAGGCAAGAACACATCCTTCAGTATGTCTCGAACACCTTCCTCACGGAACCTCAGGTTTTCTGCCCTCACCACAGGAGAGTTTATGAGGTACAACCTGGAAGAAAACAATTATTAAACCATGTATTGACAGCACAATGAACTCCTTTTGAAGTGAACTTTCAGGCACCCTGGAAACCTGCTCATCCCGCCACACTAAACCAGAGAGCACAATAAGCCAAAGAGCACTCAACCTACAGAATGTGAACAAAGGTGCTGAAAATGTTAAACTCACGAAAGGATTTATGTTAACAGATTTCAGCTCAGAGGCACTCTACTGCATTCACAAGAAAAAGGCCAGGTCATGGCCAACCATACAGATCCAGATCCAGCACCTAGATCCACCTAGATCCAGATCCACCTAGCGATGGGCGAATAGTAATTTTTGACACTGAATCGAATAGTACCACAAGCAAATCGAAACAAATATTGAATGAACAGCCGTCATCACAATTCATATAAAACAATGTTCACATCCTAGCATAGTAAAACTTCGTTAATTCAACTCTCTTTAATTTGAAAAATCAGATCACTCGGACTCGTCCTTTGGTCCCGGCAGGCGTATGCATTGTATAATGCCATAAAGGTCTCGTTGATTCGGACTGCGCATCGGTTAATTCAGACAAGTCTCAGTTTACATCGGAATGGGTGGCTACCTGGCGACAGTTGCAAAAAATAATCTGCATGTGCGCTTGCTTGGTAACGAAAAGTGTGTCTCAGATGAATATGCGCGCCGTGGCCTCGCTGTGAAGGAAGTCACGAGGGCTGCGCTGTTGCGAGCACTAATCAGTCAAGAGATGACGAGAATTACAGCTTCTGCACTGCTTTTGTGCAAAATAGAAACAGGATTTGCCAATTCATTCAGTAAATAAAAGCGTTCGAAGTAGTGTTCAAGGTAAGCTTGAGGCACTGAAATGTGGCAAGTGATGGCACTGAGAGAGAATATCAACATGTGTTTTTCTTTTTTTAAGTTCGTACCTCAGAGCATCTGCACCATACTTCTTTACGACATCCATTGGGTCAGGGTAGTTCTTCTTTCTTTTGCTCATCTTCTGGCCATCACTGAAATGCAAGGCACGACCAGAACAGCAGGAAGTCAATACAAGATGAACAACATGTACTGAAGCTAATTAAAACAAAGCATCTGACTTCAACCAGCCTATCAAAGGCAGCTAGTGAACCTTTCATGCAAATTTCTTTTTTTCTTTTGCCGTCATCCCAAATGACGTAAGTGGTAATGGGCTATTGAGTAAAACCTTTAGCCATCTAAAACGGTAACACTACTCATTTGCAAGAATGGCTCGGCACATGCGCACACAAAAGTTTGCAGTTACACATGCATGCATATTACCTAAGCACTGCTACACGTTAAAAGTAAAATGTGCTACTGCACACTATTAATGCATAAGAACAATAACAATTCTCAGTACAGTTCAGTTCCAATAAAACTGCGAATGTATATTTATTTTTGCCAGTGGCCCAAGGCTCAATATTATCTAAATTGCAGACAACTTGCAACAAAAGCATGTTAGCTTGACGTTAATACCATGATGCTTCATCATGGTTAACATGGATATGCAATGTTACCATGATACCAAGATGTAGCTCTTGCCAGTTCGTTGGCTCAGCACATGGAAGACATGCTGTTGGTAGCACAGATGATATTACTCCAGTTTAGCTCACCTGGCAAGCACCATGCCGTTGGCAATGAGATTCTTGAATGGTGCCTTGCCAAAAAGGGCCGTTGAAAGGACCAGCAACGTGTAGAACCTGCATACATTTTTTTTTACAAAGGATGACGATGCAGTGGCAAATGTAGCATTGCGCATTGAAATAAAGAAAAAGGCCATGCAAGCCAATTAAATTCCCTGGATAAAATAAGGTATACACTAAGAAATTTGAAGTTCATTTATTTACAGTGGACAAAAGAATTCTAGCACACTGCTCCAGAGTTCAACAGAATTTTTTTTATCTACAGCTGTGATCAAATTATGACAACCAGAAGTTCAGTGAAAAAGATAAAAAAATAAAAAGAACTTCCTTGAAAAAGGTTGCCTTAGCATGCAACCTGAAATTGAAGATTGCAGCTCATGTTTGGCATAGCAAGCATCACAGTGCATTCATCAGTTTATGTTGCCAGTATAAATTGCCAAAATTGTTTTGTTCAGTACAGAGTACCTTTGGTATGTGTACTTTTGATGAAGGTTGCACAAGCAAACAAATAAATACAAGAAAGATGCAGACTGATGAGCAAAGACTTTTGAAAGACTAAGGTTACAGATAGCGCAAGATAAGTAAAGAAGCCAGACTGAGACTTGATGTAACTTTGAAAATCTATTATTCTCATCAATGTGATATTTCTTCAGAGAAAAGAACACAAAGGTTCTTAATATCTCTGCTACCGATAAACCATAAACGAGAAGAAAGAGGGTTAACCAAGGGGCCCAATATTTATTAATCATAGCATAACAAGCCAACAAACAAAGACACCGAGGACATCACATATTCGTGACACCTGCGGCAGAAAAGGTGTTCTACATCCGCCGCTAAGGTTTGTGAGTGGTGGCGCTGGCTAACACTCCCAGGGTTAGTTCTAGTAGTAAACATAAATACCCTGGAAAGTGGATGGGAGAAACGCGCCGCGGTAGCTCAAGTGGTAGAGCATTGCATACATAATGTGAAAATGTGGGATCATTCCCCACCTGCGGCAAGTTGTTTTTTCATCCACTTTCATTTCGATTAATTTACCATTTCTTTACTTCAATTAGTAAGTACAAGTAATTTCCCCTGTGTTGTCATTGGTATCTTTGTTTGTGGGCTTCTTATGCCATGATAAACCATATATATATAGAAAATTGTGCCTCACCAGCCGCGTGTTTGGTCCACACCTTCCGCAATGAAGTCTGCTGGGAAGCAGTTGTGAAACTCCTTGAAGTTCTCAAAAGGGTAATGAACTTGTGCATATGGCATGCTCCCACTTTCAAACCAGCAGTCAAACACTTCAGATATGCGCTTCAGGACACCCTTGCCATTTGCAGACGGAATCACAAGCTTGTCTACCCTGAAGGAAGAAGTAAAATGAATGTGCATATTTTGCGGCCACTGTTCAAAGTCACACTCACGCTGTCTCATAACAAAATTGATTGGATGTAATAACAGGCTGGCATCAAGATGACACTTACGTCTCTCGGTGCAAGTCAGTGATCTGCTCGCCTGTCAGTTCTTCAAGTTCCTTGATAGAGCCCACACAGACAACCTGAAAGAAATCGAACAATAAGATAGATGCCACTGGTGGCCCAGTGGGATAAGGAAGCTTTCAAGTAAACACACGACTAGGAGAAATCACTAATGCCAGGAGTTCAGAATCTGGAAAGCTAGTTACTGTACCTGCACGGGCACACGGGCACACAAGCAAAGTCAGAGGACTAAATTCCTATAATGTGTACTAGATGATTTTACAGAGGCACAGGTGAGCAATGATCTTTAGCTGTTAATGCAGGTTTTCAACCACACTGCTCAATGCCTATGTTGTAGCCAATCTGCAATTGCAAAGTAGTCGTGCAGACATGTTCTACTTTGAGAAGCATGGAATAAACTTGGTTCCACCAAAAGTTGGTTTCGCAAAGTATAATGAGAAATACCATTGCATCGACAATTACCATAATCACTTGATCATAATGCGAATTCTGTTTTCACAATTTTTATACCTTGAACTCGACCCTCATGTTACATTCAAATAATGGCAAAGTTGACCATCTTAAATCAAATATTCTAAATCCCGCAGTTTATAGCATCACGGCAACCTGCGTTACATCTCGGCATCTGTATTACATCTCGATCCAATCCATAGACAAGTCAACCAAAGTCGAAATGTGTTTTTCATTCGAATCGGTGCCATTTTCGCTGTGCTTGTGACTGGTGTTACGGCTACGATGCTGCAGTACCCTGCAGCCTTTCATCCTTCAACTCTGTTCATTTGCGACGTTATGACGACAAAGCGTGTTTGGTATGACATCCGCTTTGAGAGATGTGCAATTCTGATGGCCGAAGAGCTGGGAAGCTCTACTGCAGCTCAGCAGCTTGACCAGCAGGAGGCCTTCTTTAGATGTGAGGCCAGTCAGAAGGGTTCTGTGGACCTTGTAGTGGCCTGCTACTGCCCCCGAATCAAATGGTTGCACTTAAGATTAAGCACCTAATCATAAACGAGCTTGATGGTACGGAAAATGACTTGATTTTTAGGCAATCACTTCGGAGATAGTTTTGTTATCGCGACACTCAGCTCATCCAGGCACCCAACTTCGCAAGGTATACAGCTGACAGCGCTCTTGGCCCTGTGTGAAGATAGCAAGATTGGCACAGTGTTAGGAATACTTGGCGGGAATGTGCTCAGTGCCGAATCCCGTGAAATTTAGTTGAAGTGAAACCATCTCCGAAAATGATCACCTGAGAATACCACCTAACGAAAACTCTGCCTCCTCCTCAGACAACAATCATGAATGAAAATAACTTGTTTCCCAATTGTGGTTCCTTGAATAAAGGTACCATTTACTTTTCCGTTCGCCTTGCACTACATTCGCCGTTTCTTTCCTTATTTTTTTTTTTTTTTTCAATTTCACATGACTAGAAAGTCGAACCACGCATTACAATTGTGGTCGCGTTGCATTTGAGTAAATACGGTACATATTTTTAAGATGGCAATGGTCAAGTCCATCAAGTGAAACAAAGATGGTTTACAGCAGCCCTACAAACGCACTCACAACAACGTTCTGCATACCAGAGAACATAATTTTGATATCCAAGGACTGTGTTTCGTAGAGAAGACAAATAAATTTGAACCCACTTATAACGATACCACTCTTAACAATATATCAGTCATAAGAATGAAGTCTGGCTGCTGGGTGTCCGTGCAAGAAATTTGAGCCGCTGAACAATTGCCCACTGCCCCAACAGCCGCCGGGCGCTCATTTTCCAGCCTTATCCGCACGCCTCTCTCTCGTCGCCCTTCCACCCCTCCGAACAAGAATGGGCTGCAACCATAGCCCTACGCCGCGCCACCCTCTGAAACACGAATGGACCGCACCAACTGCGCTGCTCCCAGTTTGCTCACTGTCTCCTCATTCAGCACAGTTCTGCAAACAGCTTAATAGCTCGCTTCGTCTGCGCCGAAATCGTTCCTGGCAACGTGGTTTGTCAGCCTCATTTGACTCGCCGCCGAAATGGAAGATGGCTGATCCGCCGGCTGATCATCAGCAATGCACAATGTTGCCAGTGAAAAGAAAGAACACGGCTATAGATTTGGAAACTAACTGCTTCTAACCGATGAGGTTATCATCACGAACGTTCTTGCATCGGATAGCGACGGCGACGACAGCAGTGACAACGCAGTAGGGCAAGCTGCCTCGGCCGATAATTCAGTACCTCCAGTGATTCGTATTCAAGAGGAAGCTTCCACTACAATACGTGGAGCACCTGGATACCTTGGAGAAGGATGTCGGGAAGCTTCGCATAAAGCATGCCAGGCTGACGGACATAGCGTTTCCTTGTGCAAGCGAGTGAGAAGTATGTGATGAGATGCTTGTGGCGACCTCGCCTCTGCTAGAGGTGAGATTGGGGGGGGCACCAAAGCAATCCCTCGGCGGAGCTCGCAAATCGCTCGCCACCTGTGGGTCCTCTTTGCAGTTGTTATAGCAGTGCCATTCTTTAACGCTGACAGCCTCGGCTTGCTACACGCAATCGGAGCGCCCAGGAAGCAGTTAAACAAGTGGATGGAGGAAGGTGGTGGGGAGGGGCACTGGCCTCCTCACCGTTATAGTTTTCTCACAACAGCTCTGCCATCCCCTATTTTGATTTTTTTCATGCAACCCTGTTATAACAATTATCGGTTATAACAATGGAATTTTCGTGGCACTTAAATATTGTTATAAGTGGGTTCATCTGTAATAAATTCCCACAAGAGCTTCTCATGAAGCACAAAAAAGGCAGAATGATACCTACTTCTTCGCCGTCATCGCTGACCCATATGGGAATTGGTGTGCCCCAGTATCGATTCCTGGATATGGCCCAGTCGTGGGCATCTCGGAGCCAGTTGCCAAAACGCTTCTCCTTGATGAAATCAGGGACCCTGTTATAAACCGCAAACAACACTTAGCACGGACCACTGAAGACAAAAAAGATCAAACTCTAGTAACTCTGATTGCCTTAACTAAATTACTGGTAGATGTGCAACTTAACTACTGAATACGTTTAAGAATCCCATGTGACCAAATTTTTAGAAGGAACCCCCAGTACTCCTGGAAAACAGTGAGCCAGCCTGCCCACCACCCCCTAGTGTCACTGAAAGAATGAAAAAAAGCTTCTGGGCAACACCATGAGGCTACCCCTGCAATCTAAAGAGCAACAAATGCACCATTCATTCGCTGCACATTCATCCACAGATGCACCAGCAACAGCACTATTCATTTGCAAGCAGGACATGCGAGGCATGCCTTACTGAGTACCATCCAATTCGTGGTCAAACCATGGCAGTGGGTATGTGTGACTCCTAGAGAGAAATCAACTCAAATGTGGCAGTTCATTTATACTAGGCATTCTTGGAATGACAGTGTAACTGCACTGTGCAACCATGCCTAGGCAGACACTCAAAAGTCCCCGATGCATTGCTTCTTTGAAATTTGTGTGCAGCAGAACCCACTTATAACGATACCGGCTTTAACACTATATAGGGTATAACAATGAGCAGCCAATGCACTTCCACCTTTTGTATGTGTTCTATGGTAAAAGAAACTGCTGACTACGATGCTCCCATGCCATATTATCGGTTAAAGCAATTAAATCTGGCTACGGAGAGTGTGCTTCGAAAGGAAAAATAATGCAAAATCCTCGAAAAAAATAAAGCAAGCCCCTTTCTCACACCTGCCTTACTGCAATGCAACCCCCAACTACCGTGCAAGTCACGCCTTCCTCTCATTCCCTTGCATAAAACAAAAACAAGAGTAATTTTGCCACACTCTCCTTTGAGTCACGCACCTAGCATGCGCACTCTGCACATGACACGACACACCTTCCTGGCGCTCCTCTCCCATCTCCCTTCCACTTTCTCGCTGACATCTGAAGCGTGAAAGGGAGACAAAGGGAGACTGGAGAGGGACGACTGTTGCCACGTGGGTGCACAACACAAATTAAGGGGTGCCCGGCACAAAGGTGGGGATTTTCAACCCAGATACCCAGTAGCCAAATTAAATTGTTATGGCCAATAATGTGGCAGGGGAACATCGTAGTAAGTGGTTTATTTTACCATAGAACACAAACAAAAATTCAGGGTGGGGCAGCTGCTCATTGTAACATTCAAGTATTGTTAAAATCGGTAATGCTATATAGGCGGTTTCAACTGTGCTTCTGTCTGTCTAAATAAAATGTTTGTATGTTTGTCCCCTCTGTTTCTTTTGTGCAACCTAGTTGTAACAATTGTTATAACAATGTGAATTTGGGCACTTGAATATTGTTAATAATTAGTGGGCTTGACTGTACTGTACTTACATGAAACTAACGCACATCTTTTTTTGGCAAAAGAAAAGAAGAGAAGAAAAAAGGCCCTATAATTTGCCTGAGCGTTACAATCAGATATGAAACAACAGTGATTGCAGTGTTGGGAACAGCCTACTGTTAGAGCAGTCAGATGCAGCGCCATCGTCATCCCGAGATGGTGGCAGAAAAAGTTCTTTTTTTTTTTCAAGAGTGCTGTGGGTTCATTTTGCGCTCGACTACAATCACTTTAGCAGATACTATCCCTTACATGAGATTTCGTGCCACTCAGCACCAGATGCATCGGCATATATGCCACCAGCATTTCTGGCATGCTGCCAAGTTTGCTATCTGTGCAGAGTGCCAGGAATGCTCTCGGCCACATATTACAGCGCAAGCTGTTATGGGCACATTCCAATAACTGTTTCAGTTGGCAATGTTGTTTACCACCACCGCTGGTGTCCATCACAGCTATTGCCAGGAATGAGAAAAAAAAAGAACGGAGTTCTTGCCGGGATCAGGATCACCAGGAGTCAACTACAGTCGATGACCGATAATTCGGACTCCACGGGGAACGTAAAGAAGTCCTAACAATCAAATGTCGGAAAAAACGAATGTATTAAAGAAAGATCATCTTTTTTAAAGTTTCAAGGCCCCTGTGCAAGGAATAAGTGACCAATTCGCTGCCGCACTCATTTCCGCTTACGTGCAACAAAGTGTGCCTGTATTTCTGCCAGTTTTGTGCTGTATGCTGATGCAAGGACTGCAAAGGCTCGAGTCAGATTGCATTTGCAGTTAAATCTCCGAGTTGTAGAGGTGCGACCGAGGCAAGGCCACAGAGATTACCATCTAACGTGCAATCTCTGAGGCCATACTTGATGTCTAGTCGGGGTTGCCAGAGGAGGTAATGGCGGCGGAGTCTGCATGCGCTACAGCCGTGAAGTCCGGATAATCGAATGTAGAGTTGGCAGCTGTTTAAAATATCGATCGCCTTTACATATTAAGTCTATAGGCCATTGGCGGTGCCGCGAAGCTGTCCAAATTACCGAGCATGTCCAGATTATCGGTGTCTGATTTATTGGTCGTGCTGCACTCTACCACTGTGTCAAACGCCAGCACTTGCAGCTGTAGGAACATGCCCTACACATGCGTCCTAGCACGCAAGGAGTCACGCAATTTGATATGCATGCCGTGTAGTGTCTATAAATGCACACTTTACATTTCAGTTGCATATTATACCACCAGGTGGCATGCCATGTAGCAGTTGTATAGCTAGCAATACAAGGTAGACAGAGAAGTTTTGAGGAAGAAAAAGAAGATTAAGGAGATGTATACAAAAATGACAGAATGGAAAACATGTAGAGAATACCTGATCAAATCAAGCAGGCTAGGTGACTATTTCTCACCATCCCATTTCAAAGGGTATGCCAATAAATCACCATGATAACCACCACCACCAGCAGAGAAGCACTGTATCGTGCCACTTGTCACGCAATGGGAGATGCGCGTCATGTAGCATCGATACGTGCAAACTTTGCATTAAAGTTGCACTGTATTGCACCAGGCGTTATGACATAGAGCAGTTCCATAGGTAGTGCTACAAGGTAATTCAGCTCGTTCTCATGAAAACGACTCAGAGACTTTGCCATAAAAACCCTCCAGTGTGTGCTGCTGAAAATAGAGCTCCGATGAAGCCACTCCTACAGCATATGCTGCAACTGCACTGTGTGTGCCTAACAGGCCTGCAACTTTTTTTTGACATGTATAATGCAGTCAAGTAAAATCTAAGTGCAGATGGCAACGACGACCCACCCCTTTCATTACGAAAGCTCATATATGTACAAAAATTGCAGATGTTTCCCCCTGACTAGCTGTTCTGATAACGCTGTTGCATACTGTATACTAGTGCAGAGTGATAAATGCTCTTTTTGTTTTTGAATTCCCTTTGTTGGAAGTTCTACTTATGCACCTGTTGCTCACTTCTGTGAGGATCTGCTAATGCTCACAGTATGAATTACCATATAGAATAGTATGGGTTGCACTTTTTTTTTCACAATTTTGACAAGGTGGAGCCCTTACATGGGGCCAAGCCTTTTGATCAAATGGTGCCGGTGCAGCCAGTGGCTTGTGCACACCCCGGATCCACAGATGTACAGGTGCCACAGAAAGTAAACGGTGCACGAGAGCGCTGGCCGATCTGCATCTCCTGGTGGTAGCAGCTGTATCACAAGCTACTTAGCATGCGCAAAGAAAATCTGCAGTACCTTTCAATGTGCTTTTAAATCCTGATGAATTACCGGCTCAGGCGAAGAAACGCTAGTTCCAGCGGTTGACGCTAGGGGAACCTTTATGCGTTTGCAGAAACCATTTATTTCCGTGCCGTTGACGGAAACACTGTAGTTGCTGTGCCATAATTTGGTGATTCTTATTTAACTTCCCCACAAAGAAGTAGAGATAAAATAAATAAAGTCCACAAATCGACTGCCTTCACACCCTTTCTATGCAGTATGTGGGCTACCTGGCTGCAAAAGAGAAATAAATATAACGGCAATAACAGCGGACAGCGACAGGCGCCGTGCGTTTATCAAGCAAACGGTTCTGGCGTGAGCTGCTTGCCACTGACGAATAGCTGTGCCAAACTCAGCAAACTCCCCTAGCGTCGACCATTGGAAGAAGCACTTCTTCGCTAGAGCCGCCGATGAAACAGCGGTCAAAAACATATCGCATGACCTCCGCAAATTACCTTCGTGCCATGCTATGTAGTATGCACTGCTGCCGCTAGTACACGGAGATGTGGTTCGGCCACCGCTCACATGCTCCGTTTACTTTCTGGGGCACCAGTACCGTTGCATTAAAGGTCAATCTGCAGCTCCTGCCGCCTACTAGCAGCACGCAGAAGTTTGCAGCGCGTGAAAATTCGACGATGTGCATGCGTGGCACCGGGGCACCAAATACAAGTGCTTCTCCAATGGAAATTTTTTTTTCTCAAATTCTGGGATTCCAAGTTGGGGGTGCAGCCCTTACACGAGTCTAAACGGTAAGTAAAAATAACATGCACACACAGTCCCCAGCACATCGCTTGGCGCCAGTTGTCACTCATGCAAAATAAGCAAGACAGAAAAATTTTGGAATTTCTCAGTGTGCAACACAAGCATTATCTGCTTGCATGCATAAAGTAGCCATGACATAATGGTTAGAATGCTCAGCTCTAAAACACAATGTCACTGGCAAGATCCCAGAATGGATATCATTCTTACATTACGTTGTGCCATGTATAAAGCAAAGTGTGATCAAAATTAACATGACCTGCCTACTTAGCAGATAAATGCTGTTCACAGCAAAATCCCCAGCCCGACTGATGCTGAGTAGTGCTGACAAGTTATCCCAACACAATAATTTGGCAAGATTATTCAAGGTGTGCTGTGCTCACCAGTATGTCTCGGAGTTGGCCTTGAGCAGATCCTCCTGCATGTGTTCGACTCTGACAAACCAGGAAGGCACTGCACGGTAGATCAACGGTGTGTCTGAGCGCCAGCAGAATGGATAGCTGTGCTTGGATGTGCTGTGGTTTACCAGACGACCACGGTTCTTGAGGTTCTTGATGATCTCTTTGTCAGCATCCTACATGAGCAGACAGAAACCAATGATTGTTTCTTAACAAGAAAGCAATACGAGAGCTTGCCAGGCATCGCAAGGTGTCCATAGTCAAACAAGTCCTGCTCATAGCACTGCTGGGATACCTTACATGCTTACTTTATTGGCAAGTTTTCTCTGTTAATCAACGGAGAATAAGAGTGTAAGAAGACACCGAAGGGCACTTGCCTTGACGTATAGTCCGAGAAAGTCCTTCACAGGTGCAACAAACTTGCCACTTGCATCCACAGGACAGACAATTTCCTGTTCTTTTGTGATGGCCCCATGAGAGAGGCATACTCTGTAATCGTCCTAGTATGTGATGCAGAAAGAAAACAGTGGCAGTCATTGAGAAGTCAGGTATACGTCATGAGATGTTGATTGTATGTACGGTACACCAACTACTAAGGGAACATCAAATCAGAATACCCACACCGATCACTACTTAGGTTAGGCAGCAAGCTGTCTGCCGTCACCTTTCATCAATTTATTATACCTAATGCATCATGTCAGCTGCTGATTTCCTTTTAAATGCAATGTAGACTTCCTGAAGTTATGTAAGACTGATGGCGTTCCCTTTTAGAGTGGACCTTACTGTACGTAAGTCGCACAAAGTCCCCAAACCTTCTATCAATAGAGCCGTGGCTCTGTGTTATACTTCAGGCTGGTTTGATTATATTTCTAGGTGCTCGTCTTTATAAATTAGTTGTATATGAACTAGTTGCATCAAGTCATAATTTAGCTGCTAAATCCCAATAATTGAGGTGAACAATGAGTAGAAAAAGAAAAGTAGTAAGGCATATGGTTTCACAATCACGTGGCCAACTTCAGAAACTTATTTAATAAATATCCTGGAAGTGGCTTTGAGAAGGGTCCAGTGCTGACCAAAAGTACGTGCAAAAGTTTCCACGCACGACTGGATCCTCACAATGCTAATGGAAAGCACAAACGAAATACAGTTACTAAAAAGTACGCCATCTCAAGCTAAGACTGGACAGTCTGAAGAGCAGAAGCGAAGCACCATATTTCTGCGCTTATAACCTGCCCCTGCACTTCCTACACCCTGCATTTAAATCTGTGCAACTTCAGAGCAATGTGCAGTAGAGTGGCATGAAGCAGAATCTGAAGGCTAATTCTGTGCACAGCCCACCTATACTTTTTTAATTTTAGTGCCAATTGTACGCAAGAGGAGTATGTTAGCTAAACTATAACAGCTGACCTTTGCTGTGCTATTCGTGCTAGTGCTGCTGCAGCTGCGATCAAGGCGAGGCAAGAAAGAAAATAAAGGGGGTGAAAAGGGTGTTGCAATCTGGGTGAACGTACCTCACCAAAATATGGTGCTTGGTGAACGACTCCTGTTCCGCTCTCAGCAGTGACGTAGTTGTCACAGAAAACTCTAAATGCACCTCTGGATTTGTACTGGAAGACACAAGATGAAAATGACAATTCACAGCATCTAAGAAAATTAAAGAAAGTAAGAAAAGGCACAACTCATAGTATATTACCAACATTGCAGTAGAAATTAAATGCCCGACTGCTGTAATACACCATTAAACCTCGATATAACGAACTTCAGTATAAAATTCTCGATATAGCAAGGTAACTGTTTATAAAAATAGAAACTTCTGCGTACGCAGATGATCAAATGTTTGAATTACTCAGGGTGTCTACCAAGTTGAAATTTCCAAATTTCCTGAGTTTTCCAAGCTTTGCACGAGTGCTTTTGCAAAATTCCCCCAGTGACACAGAACTTCGTTTTATGTCAAAATGGGCTGACACCATGCCACCCGATGCTGTCACTCTCTAGTAAGCATGCTAAAATATAAAACAATGACTTAATTCAGTTTGAATAGTAAGAAGTGTTGTTTATTTTATTCAAAAAGAAAACCAAAGGAAAATGTTAGTAAAATGCGCAAGAAATAAAATATATTCGGGGAATAAAAAAAGGGTAAAGCCCATTCCAAATCAAGTCAAACATTTTCAAATATAAATAAAAAGAAGATGCATACAAAAGCAAATAATTTCGAATATGAGCAATTTCTATCAGCTGAGCAAGCTCATTGGTACGAGGCCCAAATTTTGTCACAAGTGAGATTCTCTCTTAGCAGCTGGCAAGTCAACCGCAACTGTCCTGACATACTCTCAACCTGTGCACGACGCCTCAATTTTCCTGCTGTCAAGTTTATTTTGGTTCGGATAAGGAATACCTGCATCTCGGCATGAGCCAACACTGTTCTTTGAGCTCAAGCTCCTTCAAAGAAGCAGCGGCAAGCTTCCTTTTCCATTCATTCCTCCATGCCTCAGTCCTTTCTGTTCTAGTCGTCCTTCTGCCGTACATTCACCGCATGGATTATTTGAAGCATCCTCCTGGTCAGTTGTACAGTCAACGTCCGATTTTTCGGACCCCCTCAGGGCCACAAAAACGTCCGAAAAAATGATTGCATGCCTTTTACTGCCCCCAAGGCCTCAAATTGCCACAGGCATGTCTGAAAGAGTTCTGAAGGCCTGCTAGTACACTTACTAGGCATATCGGTGCTCGTACTGAGACAGGAGACGGCAGGTGCACGTGTGTATAATTAAGGAATACGCACTGTGTCCCATGCTTATGCTTCACTGCGTAACATTGCCGTATCGAGGCGAAGCGGACTTTCGGGAACTGGCATTATGCAACGCATTCTGCTTTCCGAGCTTTGAAGCCAATCGTGGGAACAACAAAGGCGGAGTCGGAGCCATTGCTGACAGCGGTGAATTCTTTCAATGAAAAACGCAGCACTGAATGGCAAGAAACTTAATAGCGAACGTCGAAGCAGCTAGGACTAGCGTTGCCGCAGTGGTGGCTACGGCTGCCAGCGGATCTGCGTGCAAGAGCAGCGGTTCAAGGCAGCGAGATAATAAAAATGCCGGCAATGGTGGCTTTGATTAATGTCGTTTTGGCTCTGTGGTCATGGCAAAAGGTCCAGAAAATCAGACAGCGAAGGGCTCTTGCGTACGAAATTTCAGACGTTCTCAAACATTGACTCTATGGGGTACGTAGTGGTGCCGTGAAGCCATCGAATCATCAGGCGTGTTCGAAAAATCGGGCATCCAGAAAATCAGGCGTCCGGGAAGTTGGTCATTGACTGTATGCTGGCAACTCATCCAGCCGACGACATGGCATCGAAGACAATTTGTTATGATTCCTCTGTTACTCGAGCCAGCAATACTGCAACTTTTGTTCCCTTCCAATAAAATTACAACTAATTTTCCCGGATAAAAGCAATAATTCCCCGAGTTCTCCCCAAGTATTTCCAGACTATTCAAAGTGCCTGAGAATACCCGGTCTTCCTCTTTGGTAAACACCCCGAAATTTACATGCAGCTGCTTGCGAACGCACCTCTCAAATTGCACGCCGTACGACACCTGAAGCAGAGCAGCGTCATGTTCCATATAAAGTCCTAGTAGGATAAGACCTTATCGCCGTATAAGACCGTATGCTATCGGTGTGAGTGAAAACATGCAAGAGTGAGCCGACAAGATTGGTGGTTAGATGAATGCAGACTTCCCGCACGAGCAAGGGGAAAGGGTAGCAAGCTCGCTGAAATGCAACCGATGGGGGTAGGGGCAGGCTGGCACGAGTCTCCTTTTTTTTTTAGCGCGGTCATGGCAACTTATGGATGTCAGCGCAGCTGAGCGCATACACAGCCTATGTGTCGTTTTATATGTAATCTGAGATGGCACAGCATCCCGTGCACAGTCTTCCCCCACAGTTAGTTCTGGAGATAGCGTAATCTTAAGTTTAGGAAACTGAAGCAAGAGGCAGACCAAGCATTCACTCCCTGCTACCAGCACTTTTCATGATAGTGTCGTCCCAATGTGGAAGACACTATCAGCTGTGGGAGCAGAGAGGATGCAAAAGCAGAGTTAGCTTTGCTTCGTACCGCCGCTGTGAAAACCATTTTTCATCACTGATTTACAAATTCAACAAAACTAATTCTCATTAAAATTTGCTTTTTCCGATTGCCCAATAATATGGAAAGTTATGCAGCCTCCACCACATTAGAAAAATACACAGGTGACTACTTATTTACATAAAGGGTCCATATAAATTTCAATATAAGAATATTTCAATATAAAGAAGCAAATTTCTGATTCTATCAACTTTGTTATATCAAGGTTTAACCCTTTGAGGGTCAAAGACAAATATACGGCGCCACAAACAAGTCCCAAATGGTCGATGCCATATATTAACAGCACCGTCTGTATGTTCTAGAAACGTGCCAATTATTCAACTCTTTGTTGCCCAGCAAGTGCTCCCACTCCCTGTGGATACAAGGAACTTTTTTTTTTCCCCTTCTGTAGTCTCAGTTTTCATTCCACAGTTTCTTTAGGGTGGCAATGCAGCGACTGCTCACACATCTGCGCGTGCTTAACCTCTTGAGGGTCGATTTTTTTTCGCCATATGAGACTGCCCAGGGTCGATTTTTTTATTGCAGATTCCAATTCTTCTTAGGGACTTATTTCGAAAAAATTTTACCGTAATTGTTCTAGGGTGACCGTGAAGTGAGACAAAAATATTTTGCGTTGGTATATATGCACTCTTTATTCATGAATAACAACAATAAAAAAGGAAACCAACCTATCAGAATTAAAAATTTGATGCATTTTTATGCACATAGTTCAAGGCTTTGAAAATCCGCACACGAGAATATTTTGCAAGTCTCAAATGTTCCTGCTCTTACACTAATATGTACGTCCATAGCGTAATCGAACTGCTTAGGTGCGCGCACTCAAGAAAACTGTTTGGTTGTGTGCCCGTCAAAAGAAGCAACACGTGTGACAAACTTTCACTAATCTTCATCTTATCTCCAACCAGCTAGGGCCAATAGTTATCGCGAATCTTTAAAAAAAAAAAAAAAAAAAAAAAAAAAAAAAAAGAAGAGAAACGGAAACGCATGCATGGTGGCATCCTTCCTATGCGCACCCCATTGAGCACTAAACGAGCGAGAAACAAGCGGTCGCCCTTTGAGCGATTAGTAACGATAGCCATCACTTTCGCAAGTGCAAGAAGCTGAAACCGCCTGCGAAACAAAATCCAAACAGCCGCCCGCTCGCCAAAAAAGCGCGAGCGGCAGTATATAGACGCGCGGGAGCAAACTAGCACTAAAACAAACCATGCAACGAAAACCGAGAGAGGGAGGTGCGCGAAAAAAGTTCCCTGTATCCCCACATAGTGGCAGCACATGACAGAAAAGAAAAAGTTAGGAAATTGGCACGCTTTTTAAACGTACAGATGGCACCGTAAATATACGGCATCGACCATTTTCAGACTTGTTCGCGGCGCCATATATTTACGTCATTGAACGTCAAAGGGTTAAGTGCATGGCGGTTAGTTTGCGTTTTGTCTCGGGAGCAGCTTCCGCTCACTGAACTAATAAAAACTGATCTCTATCTGGTTTCTAAGCTCTCAAAGGGTTACCACTAGATGCTGGCTTGTTTATTGTTCACATGAGTGCGATTACACCTATTCACAGGCCGGCCCTGGTGTATACAAATGATGTCACCATATGCCAACGATGCTGACACGCCTGCATTTCTTTTCTCAAGCTTTTTAACTAATTGCTCCTCAGTGACGATGGGACAAAGGATTACTGCAAGTTTCTAACTCATTTCATTTTTCTGACGGGCAGACAACCATAGAGTTTTGTTGTGCGCGCTCACGCACACGGTTTGATTATGCTATGCTATGGGTGTGTGCATTGGTTGCTCTGCTGCAAGGGTGTGGAGCGGTGATTCCTCCGATGCAGACTACTGCCAAAGTGCCAAATCAGAATTTATCAATTTCAATGTATCTACATTTTTATTCTTACTAGAAATATTTATGCAAGCCCATTTGTATTTATGAGTGAACAATGTATATTCACCTAAGGAAAATATTTTTTTGTCACTTTATGGTCACTCTAAAGAAATTGTGGTAAATATTTTTTGGAATAGGTCAGTCTGAAGATTTTAAATCTGCAATAAAATCGTTTGACCCTGGGAGGTCACATTTGGCGAAAAAAAATAAAAAAGGACTTCGAAGGGTCCACTGTATATCACAAATCAGTTCTGCAGAATCAGTTCTGCGTAAGGTGGAGGAAGTGTGATGAAAGGGAAGATTGTCATCATGCTACATTCGTGTGGATGCACATTTTTCCCTTTCATGTACATTCCTCCACCTTGTGTGTTTCTGCAGAACTGACTTGTCATAATCAGTGCCTCTGTGCTTTGAGTTGACAATTATTTAGCCCTGGCGCTGCGATATGCTAGCCTCCTGGTTAGCTCAGATGGTAGAGCAACCACGCCAGAAAGGCATCAGTCCCAGGTTCGAATCCAGGACCAGGACCAATTTTCCTCAACTGCGAAGCTTTCTTACCTGAGAAACCTGTATGGGTTTCCTTTGTAGCTTCATGCTACATTCGGGAAGATGATAATTTTCCCTTTCATGACCGCTGTGATATATCTTGAGCAACATCAGATGACGGGCACAATGAATGTTGCACTAAACTTTACTCCTAAGGGCGGTAATACTATCTCGTCATTTCTACAAAGAAAACACCCCAATGTGCTGTATTTATGGAGTATATTCTCTGTGCATCTACTGCAGAGTATTTCAAAAATGGGTACTTTCAGCACATCATTTCAGAACAAGGCTGCAAAACACTGACATTCCTTGGAGTAGCCAGCAATCCAACCTCACATGTCTGACATGAATATCGGAGACCAATCTGACTGAATCAAGCACGACAAGCAGTACACAACACAAATCATTATTTTTGAAGACATCATTGTGTTAAAATAAACAAAAACCTTCACTGAAAACATACCTGTTGAAAGTACGGGAAGATTGGCTCATACTTCTTGCCAACAAGTGTGCGGCCTTTGAACCTGTGTAGGTATAGGGAAATTAAATATTATGAAAAGCGTTTATAACACACAAATGTGAGCATGATGTCATAAATATAAACTTGCCTTTCTAAGATGGCGTACTCTTCTGGTTTCTTGTATAGGATGTCTAGCCGTGCTTCCATCATTATATAAACTTTCCCAGTGCTGTTGTCTGAGTAAAAGATAAATGCATTGGTTGAGAGTAGCAGTTAAACATCATGTCACTGCTTTTATGACCCATGTAATGCAGCTACTTAAAGAAAACATTAACATAGTTCCGTGAGATTTATAAAACTGTCTTGCACAACAAACTCGTGGATGTTCAGGTTGAGTTATAAGACTAATTCGCAAGCCAAATACTGTATTTACTCGCATAATGATCGCACTTTTTTGTCAAAAAAATTGACGCAAATTCAAGGGCGAGATCATTACGCAGGTAAAATTTCCCGCGAGAAGAAAAACAAATTTTTTCATCCCGCGTTTGCTGCGGGATGACCACAGGTCAACAAATAGGCGGCTGCCGCTGTATGTAGTGCGGGACACCAAAACAAATATGGCGGCCGGCGGAGCAAACCGAATGTGCCGAACCAGATTTTTTTTCTTCTCGTGAGTACATTACGTGCATTGAAACAGTTTCTTCTGTATCAGTAATGAATAATATTGTTAATATCAGCAAGTTTGCGGCAATAACGTAGCCATGTCCACTTTGAGGGGACAGAAACAAATGGGCGCGCTTAGCTGCCAGTGACATAGAAACACGGCCGGCATGCTGCGGAAACTGCGGCATCTGTATTCACTACTATCCTAATACGACACGTTTCCGCTAAGGGTGGGCAAATATCTTAGGTGTGTTACAAGCGTCGGCGTATGAATAGGGTACACTTCTAATGTATCAGTATAAACGTGGCTACTATCGTTGCCACTCGCGAGTTGTTGCGTGTCCACGAGTGCAGATAAGAAGAATCGAAAGGCATCTTTTTTGTTGTTGTTGATCACAACCATTATAAAGCCTAAACATAAGAAAGGCAAGTTTGGTTGTACCTCTTTTTGTCATGGAAGTGCGGAAAGCTTAGAGGGCAAGTATGAAAGCCAAGAACCTGTGCAAGGACTGTTTAAGAGATAAGGTTAAGGGGAAGATCCCCATTTCACATAGCTTTAAGAGGCACCAGATACAATAGACTTCCGTTAATTTGACTCCAGTTAATCACATTTTTCAGTAATTTCGATACTGACCAAAGTTCCCAGCTAGTGCTCACGCATTTCTATGGGCCGAAACTTATTTTGATCCTAAAATTGTTTTTCAACAAATAACTTGAACTTGACCAGTCAGCATGCACGCACCTGACCTCTATGGTGACCCCAATAGCAACCCTGTTACTAGCAGTGTCCGTCTCGTCGGAACTTAGGAAACAGTGATTGCGTTGAACACACATCGCCTCCCATCAAAAAGGCCCATTTTCAGCCAGTGTAAAGAGGATTTCCCGCAATAACAGTGGCTCACAATGTCTGATTATGGCATTCCCCCAAGCCTAACCCACATTTTTTTTTCTCTGAGACATTGGGCCACAGGTTGCGTGCACGTTGCAATCAGACACGAAACTTAAAGCCCCCTTTGCGAAATTCCTACACTTCATCACATAATATGCATATATTGTGACGAAGCTGACTTTAGGAAAGTGGCCACCATTGTGCAACACAAGTTGGACACTCAGCCATTTTCTTGCTAAAAAATCAGGTGTGTGTTAGATTTCTACTTTGTTTAGGAACTTAAATCTCATTTCTATGGTAGTTTAAGTGGATGCTCCTTTGATTCAGAGGTGTTCTGGCATTTTTACAAAGCTTGCTTAATTCAACCTGCCAGATAATTCGATCAACTTCAATGGTCCCATCAGGGTTGAATTAATGGACGTGGACTGTATATTTAGCCACAGGTTACTAACCTTTCAGCTTGACGTAGATCATTTCTGGGTTGACACACAAAGCCAGATTGCTGGGAAGTGTCCAGGGTGTTGTTGTCCACGCAATCATGGAAACATTGGGCTCATCATCGAGTGGAAAATTGACGATCACTAAAAAAGCACAGCGGGTAAGAAATAAACAAAACTCAAAAGATACTTTAATGGTCTGGCAATTAAGTGTCTGCAAATACCGTGCAAACTGTTGCATTCACATAGAATTGAAACACCGTGCCCAAGTAAAACAGTGCAGCAGTAAAAGCTTCGAAATGCAACCCCATTTCAATTTACTGAGAAGACTAACTTGGGGTTTAATGCGCCAAAGTAGCACTGGGACTACACAAGATGCTGTAGTGGAGGACTACAGATTATAATTTCAATCACCTGCGTTAGTTATTGTGCACCAAATACTATAACAAGAGAAGAAGGGGATCCGCGCGGCTCGATTTTGTTAATCGTCACCACATAAAGCCAACAGACAACGAAGCCAAGGAAAGCATGAGGGAAATAAGCTGTGGTTGAAATTGTAATGTAGAAAATAATGAAGAAAAGGGAAATAAAAGTGGACGAAAAGATAAAACTTGTCACCAATGAAAGCCAAACCCACAACCTCCACATTACATGTGCGTTGCACTCCTAGGGCTAAATCTAGTAAACATAAATACCCAAATTAGTGGACGAATTGATAGCCATCGCCGTAGCACGATTTGTAGTGCAACGCATGCTTAATGCGGAGGTTGCAGGTTTCGCCCCCACCAGCAACAAGTCATCTTTTCGTCCACTGTCATTTCCCATTTCTTCATTTTTTTTCTACATTCCAATTTCAACCACTGTTAATTACTCCAATACTTTCCTTGGCTTCATTGTCAGTTGGCTTTATGTGGTTTATAAGTAAACAAGTGCTTGCATTTTGCCCCCACGGAAATGCAGTAACCACGACTGGCATTTGAACCTGTGACTTGATACTCAATAGTAGAATGCCAGAGCCACTGCGCATTTCATATCTTTTTTTATGTCTTCTTTTGAATCGTTTGATCCAATCCACTGCCCCTATACAGAGTAGCATGCCAGTGGTTGTATACACACCAGCAAAAATTCGTTTTTCTTATAAAGAGCCTCTCTCTCTCTCTCTCTGCAAGCTGTTGCTCAAAAAAACATAACCACACAAAACAGTTCAAGCATACCTGCAGGATCCACAACTTCTTTGTAGTTTTGGCCTGACTCAAAGTTGGATAGGGGTGTGTTGCAGGCTGTTGAGTAAGGCATAACCTGGTATTGGCAAATACACAAAGAATTAGGGCAGAACTCCAAACAAAACTAAGAGAACATCAGAATTATGCACAAGATCACTACCCTTCTTCACAGCAAAAGCCAGTGGCTAGTAGACAAGTGAATAAAAAAAGAAAAAGTGAGATAAATGTTATGTTACACTGACTTGTCACTTTATTTTAGTCGATTGCACCAGTACTCCTCCAATGCTTCTCCAGCAGAGCCATCATCAAGCTTTATCAAATTATTCGTTGCTGCAAACCAATGATGTAACTTCGTGCATGATCACAAAAATTTTCAATTTTCTATTATCAAATCTATCAAGCGTCCCATAAAACACACGGATAATAATAATGATGACAACAGAAAATGTAACTGAATTTCATTACACAGGAGTTGAGATTTCCAGCTCTCAGCACCTATTCAAGAATGAATTGCTAGGCCAGTTGCTTCATGTTTAAAGTGAAAACCAAGACACAGGACCAGAAGGAGACACACACACAGCCGGTGGCGGCTGTATGTGTGCATGCCTCCTAGTTCTGGCCTTGATCTTCGCCCCCCCCCCCCCCCTTTTCGTGAACAGAGGGAAGTAAAATCTAACAGAAAAACATGAGGTGGAGGGGTCCATCTCTCTTAGCACCATAATTGGGAGTTCACAGCCCAAAAGTTTGGGAGCAACAGACTAACTTCACCCTGATCCACTGTAATTTCTGTTAATGCCATGACAGTCCTTGCTACTTTGACATTATGTCTAGGTATGAGGAAGCTATGCACTCAATGCTGAAGCCAGCCAGTGGATTTTATCAGTAATTTTTACCAGTGTTCTAAATGTACATGTAATGTAAGGAGCACATTAGAATGCTTACTCTAGTCTGTTGTTTGCATTCAAATTTACATCAGCAACTTGTCAAATGAAGCATAATGAATCACAGCTGCAAGAAACAAATTTGAACTGCCTTTGGCTCAGCAGCAGCATGGTAGATGTGTGTCTAATCTCACATGTATTAGTGGCTTCAAACAATGAAAGTGTGACAGATGTGCCAGAAGAAGACAAGCTTCTCGCTTCAATCTAGCCCTTTGCATCAAGGAAGGTCTGATATCTTAAAGCAGCTCAGCATGACAATGCTAGCGAGAAAGATAGCCACTAAATTGCAGTAAAATTCGCCTCCTCTAGACAATTTGATTTGAAACCTCACACAGCAGCTGCCAGGCACATCATAAGCAGTTCACTGAGCATGAATAATAGAGCAGGCTTGCCTTGACTCCCTTGTAGACAAGGCCCTTGTTGTACAGCTGCTTGAAGATAAACCACACAGACTCCATAAACCAAGGGTACATTGTCTTGTAGTCATTTTTGAAGTCTATCCAACGTCCCATTCTTGTGACAATGGTCTGAAAAGTACAGAAGTTGCAGTGACCACTCAACTTTCTGCCACACAACACAGTGCACATTCCTTGTACCACGAGTGTTACAACAGTCAATCACAACTAAAAAAATTGCAAGGAACGAAACAGCTATGTTCCTACTATTGTTACAAGTGGCCATTATTGTTAACAAGGTCAAACACATGACATCACTTTGCTATCCTCTGTACTGCATCATCATCATCATCAGCAGCAGCAGCAGCATGGCTACGCCGACTGCAGGGCAAAGGCCTTTCCCACACTTCTCCAACTACCCCGGTCATGTGCTAATTGTGGCCATGTTGTCCCTGCAAACTTCTTAATCTCATCCGCCCGCCTAACTTTCTGCTGCCCCCTGCTACGCTTCTCTTGAATCCAGTCTGTAACCCTTAATGACAATCGGTTATCTTCCCTCCTCATCACTACATGCCCTGCCCATGCCCATTTCTTTTTCTTGATTTCAACTAAGATGTCAATAACTCGCGTTTGTTCCCTCACCCAATCTGCTCTTTTCTTATCGCTTAATGTTACACCCATCATTCTTCTTTCCATAGCTCATTGCGTCGTCCTCAATTTAAGTACAACCCTTTTCGTAGGCCTCCAGGTTTCTGCCCCGTAGGTGAGTACTGGTAAGACACAGCAGTTATACACTTTTCTTTTGAGGGATAATGGCAACCTGCTGTTCATGATCTGAGAATGCCCGCCAAAGGCACCCCAGCCCATTCTTCTTCTGATTATTTCAGTCTCATGATTCGGATCCGCGGTCACTGCCTGCCTTAAGTAGATGTATTCCCTTACCAGTTCCAGTGCCTTACTGTTCTCTTCCAACATTGTTAAACATTACTTTCGTTTTCTGCAGATTAATTTTTAGACCGACTCTTCTGCTTTGCCTCTCCAGGTCAGTGAGCATGCATTGCAATTGGTCCCCCGAGTTACTAAGCAAGGCAATATCATCCGCCAATCGCAAGTTACTAAGGCATTCTCCATTAACTCTTATCCCCAATTCTTCACAATCCAGGTCTCAGAATACCGCCTGTAAACACACCATTAATAGCATTGGAGAGATAGTATCTCCCTGCCTGATGCCCTGCATATGCAACCCTAAAGCCTGTGATATAAGTGGGAAGACTGCTTTGCATGGAATGGGCTTTGACACTAAATAAAGCTGAATGAAGCTCGGCTTTTACTTCCCAAAACCACACTTCAGCCGCATGTAAATTCTTTTATGGTAGGCTCAGGATTAATTTCAGCTGTTTGGAGCTGTTTGAACTTTTTCAATATCTTAGCACGTGAGCACCTTTTGAGTTCCCATGGCCTTGTTCTTGTAACCCTTTCCTCAGCATTGAATGGCATAGACACTGCGGCATGGCTAAGGAGGAATTATAAAGCTATCTTTATTTGCAGTGCAGTCAACTGATATATAAAGCTAAACAATTTGGCTTGGCCTTCAAAAGTAGGTTTGTGGCTAGAAAGCGATGTGTCGTGCTTGCCTTTAGAAATAGAACCGTATCTAAAAGGAAATGGTTGCACAAAGATTCTTCAATAAAGTAATGGATGTGTACGTGCAAACTGCATATGAAGCAACAAACATACACCACATAGCACAGCAATGCTGTTCAGCTGGAGCTCACTTGTACAACAAACTACTGCAGCAAACTATATGCATCCCCACATGAAATACAGAATTGACTGATGTTGAGCTGGTCAACAATAATACATTCACATGCTGAATGATCCATGGCTTTTACATCCCAAAACTACTTTGGTCTCATGGAGCACTGTAGTTATGGGCTCTGCATTGATTTCAACCACCCCTTACAGAACATTGAAATCCTTAAAAAGAGTTCATTTTAATTTTTTTTTGTGTGAATGGCTCTGAACCTGTATTCTGGCACATAGCTGCATTACAACTTGCAACCATTTGCAAGAATTTTCCCTTAAGTGCTTTTTGTATCACTATGGCTTAATTCTTTGCAAAGTGTTTCTATTTCTATCATGCACATAGGAACAGAAGAGTAGTCGGCACCTCGCAGAGGCACATTCTCCCTATATAAATTTAATTTTAAAAAAAGAAAAGGAAAGAAAGACGACTTATTAACAAAAGAGACATGGCTTGTAGCAGCAAGTTCAATGAATGATGCGACTGAAGGAGAGATTGCTTTAGGTCAACTGGTTCCAGCAAGCTGTGAGAGTAGAAGGTTATTAAGATGGCACCCTCTGGCAAAGCAGACTACCAAAACATAAAAGCAATGCTTACCTCCCATTCTTCAGAATACCGCATGACGATCTTTCGGCACTCAGCATTGTAGTTCTCTATCCCCAGCTTTTTTACATCATCGGGACCTTTGATACCAAGGGCTTTGTCAATCTCGTATTCCTAAAGAACAGAAAGAGAAAGTAAATTACCTGGAATGTGAAGATGACATTCTTGCTGCAAAACCAGACAGAGACAACACTCATATGATTCTCTAACCAATAGCAACTAATGAGAGCTTGTAAAAAATCATGCCAGTAGGGCACTTATGTGCTTACAAAGATTTAGCAAAGTGTATTCATAGACCTGCAATCACACATTTAGGCATGATAAAAAAGCATATGAAACAAACAGTGATGCACAAGACACTTAGCATTTGCTACTGCCTGTGGTACATACAAGCCAGTGTGTTAATGTTCAAAGATGAAACAAAAGTAACGGGAATACAAAACTTACCACAGGCAGCCCATGGCAGTCCCAACCAAAACGGCGTTCAACATAAAAGCCAGACTGGTGTGCAAATCTTGTCACGATGTCCTTAATAGTGCCTGCTAATATGTGCCCATAATGTGGTAATCCAGTTGCAAATGGTGGGCCATCAAAAAATGAGTACCTAGAAAAACAGAAATAGAAATAAGCTTAGAGGCTCACCTGAATCACTTTAATCTAGCTGCTGGCGCCAGAAATCAAGGCGAAATGACTCTGAGATATCCCAAGAACAATCCTAAACTTTTGTAATACGGGTGTCACACGGCGCCCTTTCGATCGCGATTGAGCCCGATCGGTATCGAATGTTTCGATAACTGCCTCCTTTGCGCAAGCTGCGGGAGGGAGCCAATCGCGGTCGAGAATTCCGATCCTGACGTGACATCGGTATAATTCGGTATGTCCATATTGGTCGGTTCCAAATCACAATTCACAAAATGAAAACTTTTGAGAAAGGTTTATCAGTGGTAGAATTATAATCACAACAGATTGCTCAACACCAATTTTTTTTATTGTTCTGTAACACGGACATTGTCTAGCGCACCTGAGTCTATGGTGACCGAACTGAATGCATATTTGGCAAAGCATGCCCGCCTCCACCCTTCACTTCGATTCAGCTATACTCGCACTTCCCGTTTCGATTACGGTCCATATGTTAAATGCTGGTAAACATCAATGAGGATCAAAATTGTCCGTGTGGTAGGGGTATACGGCCCGAAATGTTAAACTTTAATCCACAGAATAACACAGCTTTTCAACTCCACAATGGATACATACAGCGAGCTAACGACGGCAAATTATATTTTTCGTATCAAACCTTAATCACAGAAAACTTACATAAAAGCCCTCAAGCTGCGTAATATAGGCGGGTCATGTTTCTTTGTATGACAAGTCGGGAAGTCCGCGTACTGCGCAGCAGTTTCAAGGCTCGCTCACAAACGTGCCACGGTGGCCGAAGCGTGATGCGGCGGACGACCACATACCTTGGTCGGGATTTGGAAAGTTTCAGACTCGTCTGAAACGCGTCAATCTCCTTCCAAAGCTTGAGGATAGTCTCTTCCTCAGCCGAGAAGTTGACGTTTTCTGGAACTTGCTGCATCCCTGTCCTCGCTCGGAAGGGATCTGGAAAACGGACGGCATAGGGAAAAGCGAGTGATGCAACTTTGTCAGCGTAGTAGTCACCGAAAACCGGTGTCCACAGCTCGTGAAAGCGGGGAATCACGGCGCGCGCACTGCGCGGACCGCTTCGCGTGGCATTTCGCGTAGTGGGCACTGGCGGACAATCGACAGCGATTATCTCACGGCCGCTCCCAACACAATGTCTTGACGGCCACGCGATGTGACCCAGTCGCGGTCCTCGTGCTCCTTCAGTTAAAGACAAGAGAGAAGTGAAAGGCTAACCGCAACACCGGTTTTAGGAACGCGCACGGAATTGTCAATCCCAAGAGTGACCACTGTGATAGTAGTCAATCGCAGACTTACTTGAGCGCAGGCGAAAACCCAATGAATGAAAAGCGCACTATCGCAGCAAACACGTCCCGGCCGCGCCGGTGTCAGCAGGAGTCAGAGCCTAGACATAGAGCCTAGACACACAAGCCGAAGACCGAGCCAGCCGGGCCGAGTCGTACCGCGCATGTACCACGCAGTTGCGTTGGTCGCGTAGTTACGCACGGCCATTACATCGTAAATTCCAGTTTTATAATTTACGAAGTTATAGCTTAAACTTTGCCGTTAAATTTTTTATGCAAAAATTTATATTGATGGAATTTGTTTGAGTGCGGTGGTTCGCACTTCGCAGGTCAGATTCGGGTTTTGAAAGCCCGCCAATTTTAAACCAGTTCTAACAGTGAGTGGACGGACGTACGGACGGGAAAAACTGTAATATTAAGAGTAAAGGACCTGCGAGGGCTCAGGCCACCCGGACAGTGAGCAAAATTTCACTACCGTATAACGTACTTAGACATGAAGAATAGTGAAAAGAGACAAGTCGAACATTCTGATAAGAAATACACAAATTGGCAATAGGACTACCGCGAACCACTTCAACACAAGAAAACTGCTGAAACTGCGAGTACATACTAGACATAATACCCGGGAAGAAGTGGCGGAGGCTCACAAGACGAACCAAATCGAAAGGCTAAAACTTATTACTGCCGGTAGAGCTCTTCTCAGAAGACTTGGTAACCCTGTCGAAGAACTCAACAGTCCACAACGTGTACTCCCGACCCTGAGAGCAAATACGGTGTCCTGAATATTTGGCTGCGCGAAAAAAAAAAAAAAAGTATCTATATATACATATTTGCACCCGCAGAAGTCGCAAAGTGGACTGTTGGACATTCCGATAATCGTGTCAAGTGTAATACTAATTGACGCAGACAAAATGCGATCGTTCTGCAAAGTTTGAGCAAGAACAGTGCAGCGGCGAGTGCAATATCCCGCAAAGAGCAGTCCTCTCAGCCACCCTAGACAAACTGGACAAGCGCACAATGACAGAAAACGAGATCCTTGGAAACTGGCCTACGCGAACATCAGCGCGATCTGCTATGAAGGCGCTGCTGCGGTATTTAAAAGACCCTCGACTTTCTGACAGATTGACTTCACTGCGTGACGCAGGAACGACTTTGCGGGCTGCGTGACAGTGCCCACAGAAAGTTTGTGCATAGTTTCTCTTTTCTTTAAATCCTTCTCTCTCACCTATCGCATCCCATTGCCCCTCCCCCAGTACAGGGTAGCCAACCGGAGATCTCTGGTTAACCTCCCTCTTGGCACGATTAGTCGCCTGTTTTTTAAGAGAAAAATGAGAAACTGTTTTCGCCTATGGGAAAAATGGCGTCTGAAAAGCCGGCCCGGGCAGACTTCGGCCGCCGCATGCAGCAGGAAGCTGCTGCTTCGCAGACGAAACGGCATCTTGAAATCGGCCGTTCACGCGCCCGATTTGAACTCGTTTGTACATTGAAACATTGGAGGTGCGCTTAAGACACAGGACGTGGTACCAGCCTAGCCATTTAAGAGCTTTAGTTTGCAAGCCGCACTCAAGCAGGGGACGCAAACAGTACAGTGCACAAAAGAACCCAATGCGAGCACAAAAGGGCACGAGTACTTCTTTATCTTCACAAATTTGCATTTTATGCTTGAGTCAGAGCAAACTAGCTTTGATCCTTGTGGTACGTATTTAGCACTGAACTGGAAATCCACACAAATATTGTAATTATCGTTAGATCGACACAAGCCATTCTTCAGCTTAGTCAAAAACTACACACCAAGTGCACAAAAGGAAGAAATTTATTTCACACACACACAAAAAAAAGCACACACATACAGATGACGGTGTGAGCTATGTACATGTGACAAAGCTAGTAAGAGGCACAAAGCAAGGCCAGCTCAGTCAACCTCCTCCATGCGAGATGCGTCTTCATCATCGCCTTCCAATGGTGGCATCTCATCCACAGTGGGTCCCGCCGACGTGTTGTCTCCAGCCCCAGCTACTTCATCCTCGTCAATTCCCAGGCCGAGCTTAATCATGCGATAGATGCGGTCTGCGTGAAGCTGAGGGTCTTCGAGTGCAAAGCCTGAGCAGAGCAGCGCAGTTTCGAAAAGTAGCATGACGAGGTCCTTAACCGCCTTGTCGTTGCGGTCGGCATCAGCCTTCTGACGGAGGTTCTCCATGACGGGGTGGTCGGGGTTTACCTCGAGGTGCTTCTTGGCCGCCATGTAGCCCATGGTGCTGGAGTCGCGCAGAGCCTGCGCCTTCATGATCCGCTCCATGTTGGCAGTCCAGCCGTACTGAGACGTCACGATGCAGCACGGAGACTTTACTAGCCGGTTGGACACGATCACCTTCTCAACCTTTTTGTCCAGGATGTCCTTCATGACCTTGCACAAGTTCTCGAACTTCGCTTTGTTTTCTTCCTGGCGCTTCTTCTCTGCCTCGTCCTCGGGCAGCTCGAGACCTTCTTTGGTGACCGAGACCAGAGTCTTGCCGTCATACTCCTTCAACTGCTGCACGCAGTATTCGTCGATGGGCTCGATCATGTAGATGACCTCGAGGCCACGCTCGCGTACCCGCTCAACGAAGGCAGAGTTGGCCACCTGGTCCTTGGACTCGCCAGTGATGAAGTAGATGTGCTTCTGGTTCTCCTTCATGCGCGATGTGTAATCCTTCAGAGAGCACATCTCATCCCCAGAAGCGGAAGTGTAGTAGCGAAGGAACTCTGCCAGCTTCTTGCGGTTCTGAGAGTCCTCATGGATGCCAAGCTGCAGCAAGAATTAAAGTAAGAGGGTTAAAGATGTGCATCCGAGTAACTGTTGCAAGTATTGTGCTAGATATGAGCTATGTGCGACATATGCAAAAACAGCAATAGGGATGTTTTTTTTTAAAGTGCATTTTACAGTTCAGGCCTACGTTACCTGCAATAAGAAAACACATGCAGAATAAGCCTGCTACTGATGTTAGCACGTACAAAAGACCGCGCCAATCGGCATACAGAGAGGCCCCGACAGATCAGAGCCATGCTCATTTATGTGCTTCCATATGCACCACCATGCACATCAGGGCGCAGACACTCAAACCTAGAAAGAAGTTCAACATCCGCGCTGGTGCGCAGCACGTTATGGGCAGGAAGATTTGGGGGGGGGGCACAAAAAATGGCGAGTGGCCTACCTTCATGTTCTTGCTGAATTGTTCGTAGAACTTCTTGAACATGTCCCGGTCCTCGGCAATGCTGTCGATGAGCTCGAGGCATTTCTTGACAAGGTTCTTTCTGATCACCTTGAGGATCTTGTTCTGTTGGAGCATCTCCCGGGAAATGTTGAGCGGCAGGTCCTCGGAGTCGACGACGCCCTTGACGAAGTTCAGGTACTCCGGGATGAGGTCCTCGCAGTTGTCCATGATGAAGACCCGGCGCACGTACAGCTTAATGTTGTTCTTCTGCTTACGGTTCTCGAACAAGTCGAAAGGCGCGCGCTTGGGCACGAAGAGCAGCGCGCGGAATTCGAGCTGGCCTTCCACCGAGAAGTGCTTCACAGCCAAGTGGTCCTCCCAGTCGTTGGTCAGAGACTTGTAGAACTCTCCGTACTCCTCCTGCGAGATGTCGTCGGGGTTGCGCATCCAGATCGGCTTCGTCTTGTTCAGTTCCTCATCCTCGGAGTACTTCTCCTTGATCTTTTTCTTCTTTTTCTTGTCCTTGTCGGCCGACTCGTCGTCATCCTCGACGTCCTCGATTTTGGGCTTGCCCTCCTCGTCGGGCTTCTCGTCCTCAGTCTTTTCCTCTTTCTCCTTTTCTTCCTCTTCGTCGTCGGAGACTTCCTTCTCGCGTTCCTTCTGCACCAACAGGCGGATCGGGTAGCCGATGAACTGCGAGTGTTTCTTGACGACGTCCTTAATACGCCTCTCCTCCAGGTACTCCATCTGGTCCTCCTTCAGGTGGAGCACGATCTTGGTCCCGCGTCCGAGGGGCTCGCTGTTGTCGGTGCGAATGGTGAACGAACCGCCGGCCGACGACTCCCAAGTGTACTGCTCGTCGTCGTTGTGCTTAGAGGTGACGGTCACCTTGTCGGCGACGAGGTAGGCCGAGTAGAAGCCTACGCCGAACTGGCCGATCATGCTGATGTCGGCGCCGGCCTGCAGCGCCTCCATGAACGCCTTTGTGCCAGACTTGGCGATGGTACCCAGGTTGTTTATCAGGTCCGCCTTAGTCATGCCGATGCCGGTGTCGATAATCGTCAAGGTGCGGTCATCACGGTTGGGGACAATCTTGATGAAAAGCTCCTTCTGGGCATCGAGCTTGCTCGGGTCCGTAAGCGACTCGTAGCGTATCTTGTCCAGGGCATCCGAAGAGTTGGATATCAATTCACGCACGAAGATCTCTTTGTTCGAGTAGAAGGTGTTGATGATCAGGCTCATCAACTGGGCGATCTCCGCCTGGAAGGCGAAGGTCTCCACCTCCCCGGAGTCATCTATGCGCGTTTCCTCGGGCATCTGCACAGATGAACAATATCGATTACGATCACTACAGAGTTCGCGTTCGTCACACAGATATAGAAGTACGCGCGCAAAAAAAAAAAAAAAAACACACGAACGAGAATGAATTCGCGCTACTAAGGGTAAAAATTCAAAATTCGATGAAAGCAATATTGTCGCCAAATATGTCACATTATGGCGTTAGCAAATCATTAGGGGCGTTAGCAAAATATTACGGCACGATAATGAAGCCACAGTGCAGCAAACACATTCGTAATGAATCTTACAGCTGCAGCTAAATAACGCGAAGAAAATATATGCACAACGTCGCGTATTCGGACACGTTGAATTGCAACTGCACTTACTTTGACGAGAATGCGTCACCTGAAACCGCCGCTTGGCTCCGAAACAAAGCAAGGCTGACACTAAATCGATGAATGACGAACAAACGTGCACGCCGCCGTCAACCGGCTTTTTGGGGACGAGAGAATGTTCTAGGCCGCTGCCTTCTTGCCGTAGTGCTCCGCACTTCCGGTGCAGATGCTTACGGGTCACAATAAATTTTACAAAAGTCGTTTTACCCATTGTTAATGTCAAATTATACGTGTTCATTTACTCGGCAATAATGCTTTGTTTACTTTAACTCTATGAAGAAAATACGCGCACTTCATTTGTAGGAACTATTTACCGGAAATAGTATTATGCAGAAACGTCTCGAATTTTCTAGAAGCTTCGAGAAAACTGTTCGCGAAAAGTAGTGCATGTTCCGGCGGAAGTCGATATAAATGGTGACGTCACATACCTTGCTCGTTCTTTTTTATCGGGGAAGTTTGTTTGGTCAAAATAAAAGTAACAATTAAACATATATTTTCGTTCCCAGTGAACACACGAGCGTGCGGCTTTGAAAAAGAAGACCTATAATAAATGGTTTCGCTTCGAGGAGCGCTACTGCAGCTGCTGCAGCCACAATGACCACGAATGAAAGCAAGCTCGCGTAAGCAAATCCTCCGAGATATAAAGCGCCTGCGTGCGTAATCTCAAAGGCCATAGCGCGGCGTGGCTTCGTGTCGTCTGTTAGCCACCGTAGTCTGCTGTCCGCGCGCGCCGGACTCGTGTTGCGGTGCAGCGAACTTCACTCTCAAGAGCATACGGTTGCCTCTTCAAGGCAGTCATTTCATCTAAACGGTCGATTAATTCCCCCCCCCCCCCCCTAGTCAGTTCAGCTGCATCGACACCAGCAAACTGTGCCCTTTGACGGAGAAGGGTTTGGCTTTTCGGGTAACTGATGGTGCTAGCAATAGAAGGCAAAGAGCTTTTACGCGACATAAATATTTATTGACGTCGATGCAGTTCATTGGGATGTAAATGGCGAAACCGCCTGCGTTTCACAAACACGAAGCTGCCTTCCACTCGGCGGCAACATTCTGCTGAAAGCGAAGTTTAATTCGCGGCAACGCCCGCTTGGCGCGCTCGAACATTGTAGCAGACGGGAAGGGATGCGGAGCGAGGAGAAAGTTGATATCAAAAAGGGACTGAGGGAGGGGGCGCCTTTTATCCCCACTGCTGTTTATGATGTACATGGTGAGGATGGAGAGGGCGCTAGCAGGAAGTAATATCGGGTTTAATCTCTCATACGAACAGGCGGGTACAGTAGGAGAGCAGCAGCTTCCAAGTTTATTTTATGCCGACGACATTGTGTTGCTAGCTAGCAATCAAAGTGATTTGCAACGTCTGGCTAATATCTGTGGACAGAAAGGCGAGAATTTAGGTATGAAATTTAGCGTTAGACAATCAGGTGTTATGGTATTCAATGAAAACAGTGAACAGACAGTGGCAATACAGGACCAGGAAATACCTTGGGTAAAATAATATAAATATCTTGGTATATAGATAAACGAAGGCAATAGATATATGGAAACACAGCAAAAAACAATAACAGTAAAGGGGAAGAGAAATGTAGCCATAATGAGACACAGAGCGCTATGGGGATACAATAGGTACGAGGTGCTCCGGGGTATGTGGAAAGGTGTAATGGTTCCAGGACTTGCTTTTGGAAATGCGGTTGTTTGCTCGAAATCAGGGGTACAATCAGGGCCCGATGGGAACCAAAGGTCAGTGGGAATCCTCGCATTGGATGCTCACAGGAAGACGACAAATGAAGCTGTGCAGGATGATATGGGCTGGACAAGTTTTGAAGTGAGGGAAGCTCACAGTAAAATTAATTAGGAACAACGACTGAGGAAGATGGAAGAAAGTAAATTGGCTGGTAGAGTGTCGAGGTATTTGTACAGAAAAAACATTGATTCACAGTGAAGAAAAAGAACTAGGAAGCTTACCAGCAAGTATGTGGCCTGTAACGTGTGCAACACAGCAACAAAGAACGTTCTGCAAGCGGAAAGTCGGAGAGGCTGAAATAATCTCATGGGCGGCGGCAATGGAAAAGAAACTTGCCATGAGTAACTACTTAAGAGGAAAAAACGAAATCAGGAAAGAAACAAAACAGTTTATGATAACTCAAAGGGAAGCTCATTACTTTTCGAAGCCAGATCAGGATGCCTTAGAACACGCACCTATAAAGCGAGCTATAACAAGGAAGAAGAAGCATGTGCTTGCTGCGGTAAAGCTAGGAAAACGATGGAGCAGGTTTTATTAAAATGTGAAGATATCTGCTCAGCGGTCGCACCATTGGACTCTTTAAAGCCCTTGGGTTCAGCGAGAGCAAGAGGAAAGTAAACATGTCCGCAATAGAGATTAGTAAGAGGCGATTGGAAGATTGGTAGAAGAAAAGTAGGGAAACGACGAAAACCGGAGACGTAAAAGAACAAAGTTCACAATAGGGGGTCAGAAAATTTGGTTATGGAAATCCATCGTGCCTTTTTTTTTTTTTTTACCTATAGGTAGGACATTAGGCAGTATAACAGCAAGAGCTTGGTGGCGCAACCCACCTCCCGGTTATAAAGGGGACGCCCATAACATCCATCCATCCATCCATCCATCCATCCATCATCACGACGCCATAGAGTTTCCTAGTAGGAAACTCTATGGACGACGCAAAGGCACGCCTCAAGGCGCAGCGTTTGGCAGCGCTTTTGAGCTCTCGGAGCAGACGCTGAATCGACGCAGCTTCCACGTGCGACAGTTTCGTGCTTACCCATACGCGAATGGGAAATGCAGCAAAATAAGTTAAATTCAACACTCAGTGGTGTGTCTTGTCTTATTTAGCTGTTGTAAATAAGATGCTCATGCTTTCTTTTTTTCTAGGTTAAACTAAAGCGGATGAAAATGTGGCACTCTTTACAGGTCTACCGGGGCTCGAAGCCGGTGGGAAAGCTTAGATAATGTGATCTCAGGCAGCGGCGTGAGCCGCTAGATTACCCGCCAGGGACTCAAGGATGCTCAGTTCCTCAAGGATTCTCAGGGTTTGTTTAGAAATGCGGCCCTTTTAGTAATATCTGCACGCTTTTTGTGAGTCCGTGAGTCGCTTGCCCGTCGTGGCCGCCAGAGCTATTAGCGACCACACGGCAGACCTACACAGAGGCGGAAGGTTTCATTTTTCAGGGGAGCGGGGGGGTGCGGTAGCTCGGGCCCAATCAGCTTTATGAACCTTTTATATATATATATATATATATATATATATATATGTATACTTATTACTTATATACTTGAGCGGTGCTACAAGGTAAACAGAACAAGTATTTAATTTCAACAGTTTCGACCGGTGGACCGATCTTCATCAGGGTAATGAACATCGGTTCACCGGTCGAAACGGTTGAAATTAAATACTTGTTCTGTTTACCTTGTAGCACTGCTCAAGTTCTTTACGTTTGATAGATAGCCTGAAGAATTCCTCTTCACACACACACACACACACACACACACACACACACACACACACACACACACACACACACACACACACACACACACACACACACACACACACACACGCACACACACACACACATCTACATATATATATATATATATATATATATATATATATATATATATATATATATATAGATATATATATATATATATATATATATATATATACATACATATATATATATATGGGGTTCGGAAAGCTGTATATAGCTATATATATTTCTTGCACTTGCAAACTTCGTGTGACCTCGAAGAATTGTTCGCTGAAGTGGGGGCCTTATATGAGAATTTACAAGATCTCATAGTAGAATGCAGTTCACTTTGACAGCCTGAGTCGTCTTCCACCACCAAGAATCTGGCGTCTCTCGGTGGTGTAATCTTCCTCCGTGTAATTGTAGTATACTTCGCTATCACTAATACTGCTTCGCCTTTCTGGCGAAACTGCACCCCTCTCTCTCTCTCTCTCTCTCTCTCTCTCTCTCTCTCTCTCTCTCTCTCTCTCTC
Organism: Dermacentor andersoni; assembly: GCF_023375885.2. Lineage (NCBI taxonomy): Eukaryota > Metazoa > Arthropoda > Arachnida > Ixodida > Ixodidae > Dermacentor > Dermacentor andersoni. Next base: position 23,318,365 of record NC_092819.1, read on the forward strand.
TCTCTCTCTCTTTGTATATATATATATATATATATATATATATATATATATATATATATTCCCCTTTTTCTGTGAGCCCGAGTATAAGCGCTCCTGTGCATGACTGCTGTCGACTCTGATTTCGAGTGAATGGCCTCATTTCAGTTACTGAGTGAATTATACAGGGTGCCACAACTACCATGCACCAAGACTTAAATAAAGAGAAGTTACGCTACTCGAAGAACCCTAGTGCATATTGTTTTCAGTACAGTGGAGTAGCCGCCAGTAATTATTACGTTCCTGAAAGTTAATCCGACAATTGCAATTAATAATCTAATTCGAGAAATGTCCTAATTATCAAAGTGTCAATGAGGCATTTGTAGGTACCCCCAGGCACCCCCAAATGACATCTAACTGCTGTGTTTTCAGCGACGTACTAATTGCGTGCAACTTTCTTCAAGTGGCAAAGAAACCTCACGAAATATGAAAAATACCACGTGACTGCGCTCCCACCCCCATGATAAAGCAGCGCCCTCAAATAAGCTGATTGAAAGTAATTGCATTGCCTGTCGCAAACCCAAAGAGACAGCGCATCATGACACCATGCAGTTGAAGTCATAGCGCTGGATTGACAGGGACATGAAAGACGACAGTACGTGCGGTGTCAGCTCATTGATATATAGTTGAGTTGATAGATAGCGCACGTCCTGTCGTCTTTCATGTCCCTGTCAATCCAGCGCTATGACTTCAACTGATGCAACGAACCAACTATCTCAACAATCTGCACTCCTGGATTTCATCATGACACCTTGATAATGATACAGAAGGGGCACCAACAGCGGGTTTGGCGCGGCTTTGCAGCTATTCCTTCCTCTCTACGTCACATTTATTATCCGTCTCTCAAGGCCGACTGATCACATCGATAACAAAAGCCCCTTGATAACGCTGCCGAAGCGCCGCTCTGAGCACGCATGAAACGCGAAAAGCAATGTAATAAGCTTAGAATGCTTCAAAATCCCGGCTTTGATCGCACCGCATCGGAAGAGTGCGCGCGCAGCTATATTTCGCGCCAGAAACTTGCTTCGGACCGAAGCCAAATTAAAGGGACGCTTTTAGTTTTCATGAGAGTGTATACGTACGTGCTGCAAAAACAGGTTCATGGCGTGATATAAAAGCGAAATAAACAGACCGGAAAGCGACACACGTGTTGAGAAAAGGCAAAACCGATATACGTCCAAGAAAGTAAATAACCACTTCTAAATGAGCCGAATGGGCAATAGGGACGCCTGAAAAAATAACCATCAGATTTCAGTCTGCCCTTATTATCTATGAATTCGTAAGCGCCGTTGAACACCAGCTGCTGCTTAGAGGACGTGTTCGAATATAGGTCTCCTTCTGCAGCTGCGCAGTACTGAGTTCCGCTTTATCACATCTTCAGTGGCTGTCTTGATGACCAACGCTCAAATTCTACGACAGGCATCTGTTGTCCATGTCTTGAACTAATCTGATGTCCGTCTCGATCATGTAAGCATGATCTTTCCCATAACCCCACAGAAAGAAATCGAGTGGAGAGAGGTCAGGTGACCTGGCCGGCCAATTTACAGGCTGGTGCCTTTTAATCTATTCCGCATGAAAGTCACATCCAGCCAGTTTCTTGCTCGCCTGCTGCTGTGTGCTGGTGCTACATCTTGCTGATACCACAGACGTGGAAGACGTGACAGCGGGACTTCGCTGAGAAACCCATCCACCACTCCTTCAAGGATTTCGTCCACGTAACGCTGTCCAGTTAGTGTGTTATCAACGAAGATGGGACTGATTATAGCATCGGTATAAATTCCGCACCTCATATTGAACCACCACTGGTACTAGTGCCGATTGCACTTTACCCAGTGTGCATTGTAGTTACTCCAATAGTGTGCACTGTGTAAATTTACCTGGGCGTTTCTTTGAAAATTGGCTTCATCTGTGCATATGATGTTGCTCAAAAAGTCCGGTGACTCATCGGCTTTTGTGAGAACCCAATTCAAGAAATCTATAGACGAATCTACAGGTCCTTATCTTCCAAGCATTGGTGGTGGTTAAGGTGCTACGGGTGAAAGGCCGTCGTTTAGGATCCTCCAAACTGATGACTTGGAAATTGGTACCTGGGTGGCCACGTCCCGCACGCTAGCATGAGGGTTTGAGGCCATAATGCTAGAATATCCTTGCGTAGGCTAGGACTCAAAGATGGAGTCCTACGACGCTGTTTCTCGAAGCTGCCGGTTTGTCTCAGGTTTTCATCCTTTCTCATGATAGTCGACGCGTTTGGTCTACCGCCACACTTCCATGACTGATATATATTTGAGGCCTTCTTCTTGTTGTCATTTGCAGCTCCCAAGGCAAGGATAATTTTTACCTTCTGCTCATCAGAGAAAGACATGGCGACTGGGACGAAACAAGACGTACCTTTAAACATTTGCACTGACATTGTCAATTCGCTTTTGTGGTGATAGGTGTCCTGACAAAAAAAAAAAAAAACAGAAAAAAAAATAACCGCCGTGCACTTAATCTACGCTAAGACAACAGCTATCACAGCTTGTTTCCAACTAACACCAAACGCGACGTGTTAGAGAGAGAGAGAGAGAGAGAGAGAGAGAGAGAGAGAGAGAGAGAGAAGGGAAGAAGGAAAGGCAGGGATTTTAACCAGACTGAGTCTAGTTTGCTACCCTACATGTGGGGAGGGGAATAGGAAGTGAAATAGAGAGAGAGAAAACAGACTGAGTCTAGTTTGCTACCCTACATGTGGGGAGGGGAATAGGAAGTGAAATAGAGAGAGAGAAAACATGAGTCTATACCGCACTTTCACATGCACTAAGTTAGGTGCAAGATGTCTATAGTCGGGCAGTCAAGTCTGTTGCCTTCAGGTAGTGAAGAAGCGCTCGAACTGCTTTCTGGGCCAATGAACTGTGAGGCCAAGCTCCCAAGATCTTTTGTTCAGTAAATGGCCTGTCGTGCAGTCTATTCAAGGCACACTGGAGAGTCTGACGTTGGTTATCAGAGCGAGAACAGTGGCACAGAAGATGACTGATGGTCTCTTCACAGTTGCACTTAGCGCACATTGCCTTATCTGCCGCGCCCCGGCCGAAGTAACGCGACCTGTTACTTCGGCCGGGGCGCGGCAGATAAGGCACTAGCTCGATCACGATGTTTTACAGAAAAGCTGCATATGGCTAGTCGATTCGCCCATCCGTCAGTCCGTCGCTTGTACGCCGAAAACTCCTCCGGTGCAACCCCTTGCGAATGCACGAAAAAAAAAAAGCGAAAGAGAGGCGCGTGATTGGCTGCGCCAGTAGGGACGTCGTTGCTCTCCTTCGCAGCCGAGCGTGCGCGCAGCAGTTTCTCTCCAGCTCCGACACGGGCAGGCGGCGCGTCATACGTACTCCTGAGGAGCAGGCAGCTTTCGATCGGCAACGCCGCGAGCATAACCGGGAACGAGCTCCTATACGCCGCACCGATGCTGCAGCCCGGGCACAAGAACAGGCTCGTGCAGCCGAGCGGAAGCAGCAACTGCGTACCGAGGATCAGGCCGCCTACCCAGCCATCGTTTGATGAACCGTCGGGATTAACCCAGCGATAAACACCGGGGCCGCACGTTTCAGCTTCGCTGGTTAACCATCTGTACAAAGTTCTTGGGTGATGATTTTTTTCTTTATTTCTTTCATTTCGTTCTGGCTAACTCAAAAGGAGCCTGTTCGAGGGCGCTGCTTTATGATGCGAGTTGGAGCGCGGTCACGTGGTATTCGCCATATTTAGCAGGGTTTACTTATCAATCGAAAAAATTAGTACGCAATTAGTACGTCGCTCAAGATACCGCAGTAAGATGTCCCTTGGCTGTGCCGGCAAATGCCTCATTGACACTTTGATAATTATGATAGCACGTCTCGAGTCAATAATTAATTACAATTACTTAATTAAATCTCAGTAACGAAAAGGTTACGGGCAGCTACTACACTGTAAATAAACAATGCGCACTAGGTTTTCTCCGAGTAACGCACTGCTTTTTTTAAAAATCTTAGTGCATGATATTTAATTGGGACACCATGTATATATTTATGACCCCTGTATGCAAGTGACGATGTTTCCATGCCTATTAAATATTGCAAATTATTAGAAGTATTTTTTTTAATGAGTCGCTATTTCCTTACTGGAAAGAGAAGTGATACTGAGACACGTACCTATCATTAACGTGCATTTAACACGCCGCTGATAAGAGAGTGTGCCGAAGGGGCCATACAAGTCTTCAGGTTTTTTCAGGGTCAAAAAGGGCACGCAAAGCATTTTGAAGCAAAGTGAACATACAGCAACATATTCATTCTCTAGGCATAAGCTATCCAAACCTTTATAAATAAATAATTGTGAATTGGCTAGCTCCTTCTCTTTGAAAAGATAATAAACTTTGTCCTATGTATATATTTAAATATAATGTATATTTATATTGTATAACAAGCGAAGTGGTCGTAGCGAAACATGAATGCCGCGCTTTATGACTTTAGTGCTTTATTGACAGGAAGTGTTGATCACTCCGCAATACACACCATGGACGATGTGGTGTGAACATCACTAAGCATCAGAAAATAAATCAAACATGCACCCATGTTATATCGCGTATTACACTTCATATTACGATAACTGCATTATGACAAGTGCGATACTTGCATGACCTTAGCAGTTACTCGACGAGCCTTGGCTACCTATGCCTGAGGTTTTCATTTGATGTGTAGCTTCTGATGCTACTACCGTAAATCAATTTTGCTTCGCAAGTGAATTCTGAGCTTCCGTGCATTGATTCCCTGCTACAAAAGGAACGATAAGATAGAGTGATATATCAAGACCATGTGCGGCACGGCACTCTCTAGACGCAGGACGGCATATCACAAAGTTGAAAGGCGGCTATTATGATTTTCTTTCGTTCTTCAGTGAGGCGTTGTCAGCTTGACGGAAGTCAGCGGCCATTATTAGCTGAAATAAAACAACGTAATTATTTTTTCTCCTAAAATTATTGCAACGTTGTCGTATCATCGCCGCGGCCGCAACCGTGTAAGGGCAGTTTTGTGCTTAAATTACACATTTTTAGTGGAACTGCAATAAACACAATCTCGTCTGAAGTAACCTGGTGATCCCACTGACATAGTGTCAATCACAGTGGCCTAGCTTGTTCAATTGAACTCCTTGCATCTTTGCATTTCATATCTAATAATAATAATAATAATAATAATAATAATAATAATAATAATAATAATAATAATAATAATAATAATAATAATAATAATAATAATAATAAACGGAGACGTATGCGTATAATTGGTGATGTAGAGTGCACATTAACTTTTTACCTTACCGTCGTTGCACAGGGATGCAGGCTTTCTTTATAGCCGCTGTCAGATTGACAGAGAATTGGGTATTAATTAAGTTGTGTAATAATATTAGTTGAGTATGTGGAATGCAAACAAAAGGCCAGGCAGTGTCTGAGTGCCGGTCCACCATTGAATGACAGCTCGAACTTACTTCTTTCAAGCGAATAAAAACGTACTGCACATTTCGTGCAAAGAGTGTGGCATTGGAGGGCAATATATGACCAGTTCACTGCGGAAAAAGCGTTCCATATTATCAGACCATATGACCATATTACCATATTACCGCCCATCCCTACTGACGCATGCGACGGTGCAGCCACATGTAGCTTGATCTCGTGGCTACACTGATTGCCACGCGCCCACGCGTTCACCCGAGAGTGTACGAACCTGTACGAGTTTGTTCCGATCCTTCAACAATCTTTAAGCGCTAGCATCGCCCGCTTCAACAGGCGCTCCCAAACCAGCACCTACACTCGCACGCACAGTCATATTAGGTCAGGTTAACAGTTACAATGCGGCAGGAGCACGAGTTCAGTGTTGCTTTGCCGCTGATGCACTGCGCTTAGTTTAACGACTCCAGAATATCTTTGCAGGATGCGAAAGCAGGCGCGTGACCAACTGTGAGGCGTGCCCATCGCCTGTAAAAGCTACTTACGCCATCTACTTTACTGCACCAGCAGTTCATGTGTCCGAACTGCTGATACTGAATATTTCAGTGCTTTTGATGTGATTCAGGTGCGGTCACACAGTGCGAAGAGTTGGCTAGTGTTCATCGACGCAGTTTTAATGAATCTCTTTTGTAGCACAGGCAATCAGCTGCAGTGGCTGGGTCGCTACACGACATCCTGCTGTTTTCCGCATAGAGCGGAGTTTTGGCTCCCAGCTGTGACCAAAAACGTCACCACACTTTGGTTGCAAGCTGAAATACCCCAGGTGGTCGAAATCATTTCGGAGTTCCTCACTACAGTGTATCTCATAACCCGTAAGTTGCCTTTAGGTTTTAAAGACGTGACAGTTTCGCCCGAAATGTGAAGCACGGACAGCGATTGCAAGGTTTATCATTGCGCTTGAACTTCTCGGACGGTGTTCTAACTGTACGGGAAATCGACTAACGCGGCCGTGACATATGCGGGTGCGCCAGAATTATGGCAACGCACAGGCGCCAATATCGTGCCCCTAAAGAGTCGCGTCAGTAAAATTACATCAATTTGGACACTGGTATTGTTTTGCGCTTGTAGCATTTAATTCTGTGAGGGGATTTAAGGCAAACGCCATACGCTGTGAATGTTATGTTTCACGAGATTCCTTTGCGGGCTACCATTCTCAACGCTTCTGAGGACTTATTCAGTCAAGCAGGGTCCGAGTAACTTTGGCGGTTGAATAGTATAGCATGTATCATCATCATCATCATCATCATCATCATCATCATCATCATCATCATCATCATCATCATCATCATCATCATCATCATCATCATCATCATCATCATCATCATCATCGTCATCATCATCATCACATTATTATTATTATTATTATTATTATTATTATTATTATTATTATTATTATTATTATTATTATTATTATTATTCCCACTGCAGGATGGAGGCTTCTTGAGATCTCCAATCACGCCTGTCTTTTGCTAGCTGATTACAACTTGCGCCTGCAAATTTCCTACTTTCATTACACCTCCTGATTTTATGCAGTTCTCCACTGCGCTTCCCTTCCCTTGGCACCCATTATCTAACTCTAATGGTCCACCGATTATCTGCCGTACGCCTTGTATGGTCTGTCCAGCACCAGTTTTTCCTCTTAATGTCAACTAGAATGCCAGCTATCCCCGTTTTCTTCCTGATTCACACCGCTCTTAACGCGGTCCTTAACTTGTTCTCGAGCTTTCTTGTTAACCTCCAGGTTTCTGCCCCATATGCTAGCTCCGGTAGCATGCAATGATTGTACACTTTTCTTTTCAACGACAGTGGTAAACGCCGAGTCAGGATTTGACAATGCCTGCCGTATGCACCCCAACCCATTTGTATTCTTCTGTAAATTTGCTTCTCATAATCCGCGCCACCAGTGAATTATGATCTTCTCATGATCCTCTACACGCCACCGGTAGACGGACACTGAATCGCCAGCTGACCACCTATACGTGCACAACCACCTTCTTCGCGGCCAGCTAACGACCGTATGGCGCAGCCTGTCTCTCTGGTCTTTCGGTCATCAATTTTGCGCAGCCGCTGGCCGCTTTCCTCCTGACGATGACAGAGTATGGATTGCCGCCAGGAGGGCGGCTATCTTGCAGGTCACTGCGGCGGAGTCGGCTTTCCGGCTTCGAGTGTGCGTCTCCCGTGGCAACCAGCAGGCCTTCATTAGTGGCACGAGTGCCTGGGTGAAATTCAACGCGTAGTGACCGCAGATTCGTGTTAATTGCAGATCGCGAAATAAGATAAATTGAACTGAATGGTAATACAGCCTATTGCGCTGACGTTTGGCGCTGCTTCGGCGCACCTTACATAAGCGTTAATTTCCTCACAAGTTAGTTGTGACCGAGTACAGACGGGAAAGTCTGGTGGTAGTGTCCGATTCAATTAGGTGTAGAGAAGTAAAATGAAAGCTTTAACTGAGAGTAGCCAGCAGATGAAGGGTTGAGAGCGCGCTGAAAACATGGCAGTATTAGGGCGTCCGTAATAAGCCCTCGTTTTTACAGGCTCTACAATGAAATATAATCTCACTTTGATCAATAGGAAGAGCCAATTTTAGTGAAACGCACGTTGTTCTGTGCTTTTTTAATGCGTTATATATATATATATATATATATATATATATATATATATATATATATATATATATATATATATATATATATATATATATATATATATATATATATATATATATATATCGTTACGGCGCAACCTAGAGTGGCGCCAGTGAGAAGAAGACGATTTGACGTGTGGAGGTGCAATCGGTCTCGACAGCCATCTGGTTTATGTATCGTTGTCTCTTGTAAATATTGTAGATACATCTTTATATGCGACTTCTGCACCGTAACAAGTTGGTGGAGGTGCTGGGCAAGTTGTTAGGCTCACTGGGGCGGGAAAAAAGGTCTGCAGGAGCCATGGCTTCAAGTTCTCGCCGCAATATTCGTGTCAGGTCGTCTGATGATGATGGTGGCTGCACTTCTAGCCTGTCGTCACAAGAGGATGTCGCAGCTGTGTTCGGCAGACGTGCGAACGGCGCCAAACCGAGCGTCAACCCGTTGACGTTCTTTTATGATGCCCTGCACTGTCTCACAATTTTTGCACATGAGCAGGTTGAAACCATCGTCAGCGACCCCCTTCAGTACACGCCCAACCTTGTCTGGCTCAGCCATATCACTATCGGCCTCACGGCACAGAGCCAGCATGTCCTGGATGTAAGAAAGATATGATTCTGTGGACGTCTGGGCGTGGGTTGCCAGTTCTTTCTTAGCGGTGCCCTTCCACCCGGACGGACGGCCGAATAAGTCCCTGAGCATCTGTTTGAACGTGTCGTTAAACTCTTCCTCGTGGCTGTCATACCACACCTTCGCCGTGCCTTGTCGGTAGGAGACCAATTTAACATAATCGTCAGATCCCATTTGTTGTGGGCACTTACACGCTCAAACGCGGCGACCCAGTCTTCCACGTCGAGGTGGTCGGTGCCGCAGAACGTTCCTGGATCCCGCGGCTGAGCCAGCGCAACCGTCGGGGTTGTAGGCGTTGATGTGGCTCGCGCCAGGCCGGGTCCTGTTCCGAACGTCATGCTGGCCATTCCGAGGCGACGACCACTGCGGAGCTTCGTTGCTGCTTCTCGTGGATACCCCGCACCTCTCACCAACCTCTCACCTCTCGCATCCAGTGGTGCCAGTCAGAAGAAGACGATTTGACGTGTAGAGATGGAATCGGTCTCGACAGCCATTTTGTTTATGCATCGTTGTCACTGTTGTAAATATTGTCGATACATCTTTGTCTGTGACTTCTGTAACGTAACAATATATATATATATATATATATATATATATATATATATATATATATATATATATATATATATGAATGTGCGACGTACTGCTAACTCATTCCTTTAGCATTTACCGCTAAATCATCACCGAATTTTTATTTTGCGTGCCAATTTACCCTGATAATATTCGAGCAAAGTTCTCAATGTAGTTATTTAGCATTATATTATTCATACATTGAATACAATAAGTTGTGGCATCGTAAAACGCTTCAGAGGTGGCAGAGGTCACGACAAAATAAGTAAAACGCCTTTATAACGGAGTGCTCTGGACCTTCAGAACCTTTCGTCATACAGGTCACTTTGTTGTAAAGGTGACACACCTTACCGATCACAATAGAGCAGGCTAAACCCCTTCGACAAAACAAAATTCTTATTTAACATCCGTTCAAGAGAGACGCACTGGAATAAGGCGCAAATGTTTTCGTGGAAACATTCTTTAACAGAATGTGCGACTGCAGCCAACATTATTGTACCGCCGGTCCCCGCATGCTCCACAGGAAAAAGCAGAACTAAATCAGCATATTGTCGAACGCTGCTATCCACTCCCTTTCCGACAAAATTATCGGTTCGTTCACAGAATCCTCATGGCTATGGCCATCGTTGATATCCGCGTCTCTTCAGCCCCAATGACTTCAACGACGTCGTCGGTCGTCAGTTACGATTACGTCATCGCGCCGCCAACACCCGCTACGTATTCGTGCGTCGTCGCACCCGTCGATGCCTTACAATGAGCAATTCCTGGAACAGTGCAGCAGGACTGCATATTTCTGACGTGGACACGCTCGTCAAGTGCATCGCGAGCGCTACAGTTACCGCTAGCGCAGAGCGCACCTTAATTCCTTCGTTGTACAGGCAAATTTGTTGGGTATTCGTTGGAGACGCGTTCACAATACATATTGTTACGGGAAGATGGACATTCGGCTGGGAAATAATCGTCATATAGGTCATTTTGTTGTAGAGGAATTCGACGACGAGGAAACTTGTCTTGGCTTTGGGAATCGCTGTCACACATTGTTTGTCTTCTTTTCCCTTGAGGGATATGGATAGATATCTTCGAAATTGTGGTAACTATGCAAAAATAAGACGTTCTTCGCATTTGATAGCGAACATGACCAGTTTGTTTATTTCCAAAAGTGAAGATCATAGAAGAGTAAAAACGTATACAGACAAGGGTTCCTAAGTCAAGGACTGCACCGGAACGCTTTGTAGCGCAACAAGAAAAAGAACGATTTGGAATAGGACATGCACCACTAAGAGCATGACTAGCAACTTCTGGCAAACAGTTGCTGTAGTCGCACTCTATGGGGGTATACGTCCCGTTCTAAGACACTTCTGTTTTGTTTAGCGCTACAAGATAACTCGTTTCTCCTAAACAAATCACGAACTGTGCCCGATTTCGGCGTCGGTTAGTGCATCAGACTCCGCTGTAGAACTACGGTCCTTTGCATGTCGCGTAAAGCATATGGATGAAAGACATGAAGCAACCGTTATTCGTCCTAAAGTCTGCGAAGTGGACTGACGAGAAAGGAAGATTACTTCAAGCGTGCCGAGCCAATTAGGAGTAAGCGAGCGCAGAGAGCAAACAGCCCTAAGGGGACCGTTTACTCACACAAACATGCTCAAGAAAAAACAAACGAACAAACAAACATTTGAAGAAATAAGTTTACAAAAGAAGGATAGATGGAGTGCTTGTCACTAAACGGGACGAAGCGACAGAAGCGTCGTTCCGATCCGTCTTCCCACAGCTTGCGGGTGTATTTTTAATTTAGAGTAGGAAGCCCTCTGTTCAGCGCATTTCCGCGAAACCGAGGTTCCTATATGTGCTCTTCAATAACGTCGGTTATGAAGCCCGGCAAGGCACCCCGCCTCAGTATAACCGGCACATTGACTAACGTGCAAACAAATAATATCGACATTGTTGCCACCGGTGGGCAAATAATCCAAGGAATCTGCGATATCAAGGAATCGCAGACTGCTCAAAAGTGTCTTTAATTCTTGTGTACAGGTGGCGCGTGCGTCTGTTAGTTAAAATATCTTGGTCACGGGGTTATATTCCGAATTTGAAGCGATGTCTCGCAAGTCACAGCACTATCAGGATGCTGCGGGTAGCGCTTCACTCCACTCGAGGTGTCGTTGGAGTGATATCGATCGACGCGTATAGGGAAAGCAGCGCCTCTCGGCCGACCGATGCCCGGCAGGCACTTTGCCGCCGCTCTGCGGATGCGGCGGCGAAAGAGGGAAAATATGAACAAGCCGGCTACGGCGGGTTTAGGATGCCTCGGGGAAAAAGTGCGGGAAGTGTGGTACAGGGGGAAAGAAAAAGGGGGTGGTGCGGAATGCGCATTTCCAACTCACTTAAACGGCGAAGGCGTGACCCGTCGTCGACGTTTGCTATGGGAAAGGATGAGGGGGAAAAGAGGGAAGCGGTTATATTTATGTCCCTCGTAGCAGTCGCTCGTTCGTAAAATGCTGTCAGTTTGTGTACGGAGCGCTTCCAGGCTGCATGCCCCGGAGGTTCGCGGGCGCTTCCCTCTCCCCCCCCCCCCCCCCGCTTTTTAAAAAAAAATTGTGTTGCAGGCACACAGGAAGCAGAACCATCCGAAGCCGCAGCCTGATAAAGAGAAATAGAGACAGCTCTCGACTTCGAGTGGCACGCTAAAATGAGAGTAATAAAACGAGACTGCATTGTCGCTAGTTTTTTTTTTTTTTCGCCATTACAATATGTTTGAGTAGGACAAGCTCACGTCATAGGTGATATCAGGGAAAGTTCTCTCTTAGCTGTATGAAAGACATTAATACGTGGTCAGCGGGCACAAATAAGTAAACAAATAAAAAATCACAATGCATCTTTTAGCGAAGCTTGCACAATCCTCATACACACACATTGCAGACAACAGCAGACAGCTGCAACACACGTTAAAACGCGATCACCATTAAAAAAAAGTAAAATCAACGTGTTCAACGCAGTTTTCACCAACTTGAAACACGCATGCTACAGTGCGTGGCAAGTACCTGCCACCCCACAAACAAAATCAACTTGTATGTGTATGTTTAAGCCCTCGAATTAGTGCCTATTAATAAGCCAACTATACAGGCTTTTACTGGTTTCAATGTATATGGGCACGACGTTCGTTGTTTGTTTCATTTTCATTGTCAGTGATACCCCGGACGAGGCTTTAGCTGATGAAAGCTTCTCTCACTGAGAAAATAATCTGGATGGCATTTTCTTTGTGCACAAGGTGTTTCAGAAAATGCGTTCCAATTTCCGCAAACAAGTGTGGAAGATGAAAGGCTCGAGCGATTTCCTAAGGGTCGATTTAACACAGTGGCAGATACGTTAAAATAATTTCGGTAGTAATCAGACAAGTAATTATAAATGCTATACTAATTATTATTTTAAGTGAACGAGTCAGATGGTCGATCCTGGCGCGAGACTTGATGCTCGCCCTCCGAACAGTTCGTAACCACTTCAGCACTGATGCTGACCCCGCTAGTTTCAACGGGACAAAGTAGTCCAGGTAAGTTCTCCCACAAAATTGACACTGAAAGAGCGAAGAGCGCCACTGCCAAATTCTTAGGAGGCCCCCACGGGTGTCGTGACTGTTCTCGACTCGCAGTCAGTCGAGCATACAGCGAGGTAGATGACGGCAACTGCATCTATCTAGCTATCCATTAGCTATATTGCAAGGGAACCTATCTCGCTATCTGAAATGCAACGTCTACTCTAAAAACGTGCCGTAATTGACGGCACATGGGTAGCGTTGCTGGTATTAGTTAGTTTAATTGCTTGCTTCTTTGTTTTGCCATTTCTTCGAACTTATACCTGTCTCTGTTATGTTCGTTTTGCTTACGCAGCACCCTGATAACACTCCACCAAAATGAACAAGCTAAGCTTTCTGCCCTGATTAACTTTACACGGAGTTCTATGGAGGCATAAACGAAAAGTGAGGTCTTGGTGCCCGCCCGTACCTATGATATTCTGATTGGATAAACGGAGTTCTATGGAGGCATAAACGAAAAGTGAGGTCTTGGTGCCCGCCCGTACCTATGATATTCTGATTGGATAAACGGAGTTCTATGAAGGCATAAACGAAAAGTGAGGTCTTGGTGCGCGCCCATACCTATGATATTCTGATTGGATAACGAAGTGAAATCACAGCAGTGGTTACGTTCACCATGGGAATGGGACAGAAATAAATTTCCGGCATTAAGGTTGTTACGTAAGCATTGTTCGTCGGTGTTAAAGTTTTTGTCTTCTCGTTGGTTTAATACCATGGTGGTCAAAAGAATGCCATAGGTCATTGCAATTCAAACAAAACTTGTCGATTCCTACGAGTTATTACACACTATTAATTAGTACGGGTTAACCCTACCAAATTTAAACTGCGGATTCAAGTTATGTCCTTGCTACGTGCATGACGATCAAATTTAAATTCAAGAAGTTCGCGAGGGAAGGGGGGTTCTCTCAACTGAACTAAAATACGCACAAAGTTACCTTGCTCCAAAAGCTTTGTCCAAAAAAAGGATCGGCGAAATGTTAGCATCCATCGGCGCTTATGGCCGAGAAAACACGGCATTTCGGCGTTCGGTGAGGGAACCGCTCCTGTGCACTTTCTTGCCATAGACTTAGTAGTGTTCGCAAATTCACAGGCCACTAAAGGGCTTCCTTTCAATGCTCGATGTGTGTTACCCCAACGCCGTAATCTTTCACCGCGAACCCTCGAGTTGCTGCGCTTTTATCTAGCAAGCTAGCGCGTCCTACATAAGTAATAAGCTTAGAACGTTTCTCACAGCACATCGGGCGAGTGGGTGGGAGTTCTTTGTCTTCAGTCGCCTTGCCCTTATGCAAAGTACAGCTGGGCATGAATTTTGCAGCTACCTAGGAGCAACTCTGAATTCTGCGACTCGCTTTCTTGCGTTGGGGAGCGCTTATGGCGAAGAGTGGCGCCAGGTAATGTTTAATGTTCGTTTGCTTGTCCTCGGGAAGGAGTTCTAGAAGTTAGGAAAGTACTTAATAGAAAGAGAGAGAAGAAATAAGTATTGTAAACCATCAACTGTTTCAACCACAAAGAACTCGGTCAGAAATGGATTCCTGATTGTGGAGGTCGTTTTGAGATTTATTTATTTATTTATTTATTTATTTATTTATTTATTTATTTATTATACAAACTTTCAAGGCCCTAAGGCACTATAGAAAGGAGTGGTACATAACAAGCAATGTAATATGCAGACAATGGTATGCAGGCAACGTTAAGCGATAGCGTGGTAGACTGCTGTTTTGAATGAAGTTACGTTTGTGATCTGAATGATGGAAGCAGGAAGGTGGTTACAGTCGACACTTGTGCGGGGTAAAAAAGAATCATGATACTTGTTCGTTCGGGAGGATGGGACGGCAACTTTATATCTGTGGTCAGAACGGGATGAAGTGTAGGAAGGTGGGGTGATAAGTTGATTCTTGAGCACCTGGTTTGAGTGATAAACCTTGTGAATTAGGCAAAGACGAGCACATTTGCGGCGTAATGAAAGATCTGGCAGATTCAGGGTTTTTTTCAAACATGTAACACTGGAATGGCGGGAATAGTTAGATAAAATAAAGCGAGCTGCTCGATTTTGAATTGCTTCAAGCTTTACGGTTAGTGATGCTTGATTGTTATCCCAAATGGCAGATGCGTATTCAAGTTTTGAGCAAATTAGGGTTTTGTAGAGTGTCAATTTTACCGAAGTAGGAACGGTAGAAAAGTTACGACGAAGATATCCTAACATACGATTAGCATTAGCAGTAATATAATTAGTATGCAAATTCCATGAAAGCTCATTAGTTATGTGAAGGCCAAGATATTTGGGAGCGTTAACGGATGCTAATGAAGCGTCATTCAGTACATATCGACACTGATTGCTATTGCTGGTCTTACGTGATATGCGCATCGATTTACACTTGTTAGCGTTAAGTTTCATGAGCCATTTTTTAGACCAGAGTGATACATTGTGAAGATCTCCTTGCAGTTTATCTGAATCATCAGGGTTAGTGATCTTTCGGTATATTACGCAATCGTCTGCGAACAGATTAATTGATGATGAATTTACACAGTTAGGGAGATCATTAATATAAATCAAGGAGAGTAGATGCCCCAAGACGGAGCCTTGTGGCACTCCGGATGTAACTGTTGACAATGCAGATGAAGAGTTATTGGTTGTGACATACTGAGTTCGATTAGAAAGAAACTGTTTAATCCAAGACAACACATTTGGGTGAATATTAAGTTGATTAAGTTTACGGATAAGTAGGTTATGATATACGGTATCGAAAGCTTTGGCAAAATCTAAAAAAAAATACAGTCAATATCGAATCCTTGATCTAAGGCGGCAAACAAATCGTTAGGAAAACAAAGAAGTTGAGTATCGCATGAAAAAGTTTTTCTAAAACCGTGTTGAGATGGATGGAAGAACGAGTTGCTTTCCAGTAAATCGATGAGGTGAGAATAGATTACGTGTTCTAAGAGTTTGCATGGAATGCTGGTTAATGAGATGGGTCGGTAGTTCTCGGGACATACTGCGTTACCTGATTTATGGACTGGAACCACCCTCGCCGTTTTCCAGTCTGAAGGAAGCGATGAGCACTGTACTGACTGAGTATACAGTTTAGATAGAATAATAGATGAAAATAATGCAGTACATTTTAACATGTTTGAATTAATAAGATCAGGACCTGCAGAAGCTCAGATCTTTTGATTATCAATCAAACGGTTAATACCAACCCAATCAAATAATATGGGATCCATAGCACAGAACAAGGATTCAGAAATATTTAGTAAATCGGCAATGTTATCATCACAAAAGAATGAGGTGAACACTTCATTTAACACAGTGCACCACTGGTTTTCGTCAACATCACTGCCATCTACATGAATTAAATGAATGGAGTCAGCTTTCTTGTCGACAACAATACTCCAGAATTTACGTGGGTTAGTTAGTAAGAGGGATGGCAATGTGACATTAAAATAGTTTTTTTTGGCATCGCTAGCCGCACAAATGTACTCGGCTTCTGCACGATGGTTGCGTAGTCGCTTAAGGGAATTATTAAACCAAGGTGAGCGTGAGTCATAAGGAATCTGCCTTCGAGGTACATATCGGTTAATTAAGTCGAGCAATTTATTTTTGTAGAGCTGCCAGTTTTCTTCGACAGATCGTTCATCGAGTTTGATAAGGTAGTTGCTGATAAAGGTTTCCAGTTCACCGGTCATTGAGGGTATGTCAGCGCGGTTATAGTCAACGATAATTTTAGATCGTCTCTTGGTAGATACATGCATTTTCAACGTGAAATTAATAATCGAGTGATCACTTACGCCTTGGAGGTAAGCTAGTTTAGAAACAAGGTCAGGCACAGTGGTGAAAATAAGGTCCAGGATGTTAGATGACGTAGAAGTTGTACGGGTGGGTTCCTGTACCAACTGTGACAAGTTAAAGTCTGAACAGATATTCAGAAATTGTGCATCCTCGGATGAGCTTTTCGCCAGGGTATGGAACCCGAAATCACTTTTCCACAATATATTAGGAAAATTAAAGTCCCCAAGAATAAACAAAGGTGACGTAGGGTACCGAACAGTTAGATTGTTGAGAACATCATGTAAATCATCGCCGAAAGATTTTGGTGCTGTTAGGGGTCTATAGCAAGCGCAAAAAATTCACTCACGATTATCAATAACAACACGTACGCACGCAAGTTCTAAAGCAGACACTACTGGAACATTAGATGAAGAAAGTTGATCATTCACCGCAATTAAAACACCCCCGCCAGCACGAACATCACGGTCGTACCGGTAGATCTTGTAGCTTTTTTCACATTCGAAAATCTCACCGCTTCTTATTTTTGCCGAAAGCCAGGTTTCTGAAAGGACAACTATGTCAGCTGAGCATGCGTCAATGCGAGATGATAAAGTTGTTCGTTTATTGAGAATACTGCGTGCATTGGTGAAAAAGATTGAAGCACCATCTGCAGATAGGGGAGATAGCTACGCCAATCTGTCACGTGCTGGATTAGCAGGTGATTTGCGAGTGGGAGCTGCACGCGCCTCTCTACAGACAGACAGACAGACAGACAGAGAGAGAGGGAGAGAGAGAGAGAGGGGAGAGGAAAAGTGCTGAGGGAAATGCAAGGAAATATTAACCTGACTTAGCCAACGCCTCCTATATAGCCCAAGGCCGGCGAACTTCGTTCCATGACGTCATGCTAACTTGCCCGACTGCCATAGAATCCAATGAGTATGCTTCGGAGTAAGCCGCGGTGATTTTGACGTCCATCCTTTCTTCACGCCGGGATCAACTGGCAACGAAAATTTTTGTCCAAGTATCACGACGTAATAAAGCAAAGTGCACAGACCTGCTATCTAGGAGGTGATAACTGAGTCCGGTTAACTACCCTGAACTGGGGAAAGGGAGATAAAATATGAGAAAAAGGATAGAAGCTCATAGTATGCACATACACATGGGTAGCGAAGTGAGGTTCGTCACAAGCGTTCATAAGCTGGCGCATTTCAAGAAACGCAGTAGCGCTTTGGTGGCTCTATGCGTCGTTGACGCACGAGACCACTGTCCCAGGCTCTCATGCGGGAAAGGCTTGTCCTCTAATTTCCCTAAAGCTTCCAAAGCTGGGGAAACAAAATGGCCGACGTGCCGTGTTCTCCCGTGAAAGCGGTTGTGATGGAGAGGTCGCATGGATCTGTGCAGCAGACGGGATGCGGAGGAGCGGAGGAGTGAGAAAAGGAGGCGCAAGAGAAGAGACCCGCGCACTCGAACAGTGATACAAAATAGGAAGAACAGTTGTGGCGCCATCTCTGGAAAGGCCGTGGAACCGTTTGCCCGAATAGCGCAGCGTGCGCGCCCCCTGAATGTGGAGCGGGGCGCACGCGCATGCTTGCGCGGAGAGCACTTCGCGTCGCCCGCGCCGCCGCTTGACAGCCTGCAAACACAACATGGCCGACGCGTTGATCGCCGGTTGCGGAGCTCCGTGGGGCCGGCGGCGGTGCTAGTGCGCGGCGCGTGCTCGCTGCGTCTTCCGGTAACCGTGGCGACCCGTCATCCGTGGCGCGATCGCGGACACACGGATCGCCCGTGCGCCGAAGGCCGTGACCCGCGAGGATAATACTGCAACGGCAGCAGCATCACCGCCGTCGCCTCCCCTGGGTGGTGCCGTGCATGCATCCCCTGTTCCAGAATGCCTTCTCGGCGACGATCGAAGTCGACTCTCACATGGGCTGTTTCTCAGCTGCTGCCGCGTCGTCTGAATGGATGCGACCGCCGGTCTTCTTGAGTAGGCCTAGGAGGAGACGGGTGAGTACGTGGCTCGATCGTATACCGAGCTCTGTGGCGATCCCGAAAGCGCGCCGGGAGTTTCGCCCGTGTCCCGCTTTTCTTCCCTTTCCCATCCCGCGCCACCCGCGAAGAGTCAACGTGGAACCGGACCCGTTGAAACTAGGGCGGGAGCAGTAGGACGACGTCTGGAGGCTCGGGAGCATCGATGCAACGGGGCGAAGTGAAACACTTGTTTCGCATCGAATGCGTGCCTCTTCCTTACGCCCCTTATATTTCTTCCCTGTTTTCTTTCGAGCTCGCCTGACAGGATGATCGAATGGTTCTTATTGTTCCACAGTAGCATGCGGATCGCAGGTATTACACAAACGTGCCTCTGCTACGGTGATGCCAATAACGATGCATGTGCTCTAGGGATCGACACATGGTCTCAGAGACTTGACTTATGAGCCCGCCGACTGGTTACTCTAACTCGCCGGACAGCTCGAGAACGTGTGAATAGTAGAGAAATGTAAGATAAGAAAAAGAACAAAGCCATGTCTAACGAGTAAACTTTGTTAATAAAGGGAGAGTGAGACATCCACTCAAACGTAGCTAAGTGCTACAACGGAAACCCATCTCACTTTCCCTTTATTAACTACTTCTCTCCACCTTGAGGGTTACCGCAGAACTATTACGTCGACTAAACTTTGTTTTAAATTACCATGAACTTGGTGGCCGGGAAGCGAGAACCTCCGTAATTATGTAGAATATCCAGCAGTACTCTGCGGAAAAATTAACTGAGCGAGCATATTAGTTTCATTTAATTCATTTGTATGTTAAAGCTAGCGCCGCTTCTCATATGCGTACCTGACTCATCGTTCTGCAGGATGGACGAATTCCTACTGACAAACGATAGGTAGCATTCGTAAACAGAAGTATGCTGTTTCGCTGTCTTAAAGAGTACTTTTTCAGTGATTTTACCAATACAGCACGAAGGCAAAACTACAAAAAAAAAAAAAAAAAACACATGACACAGCGCTTGTGGCTTATGTCTACGTGTGTTTTCTTTATGTTGTGCCTTCGTGCTTCATTAATAATATTTTTGAGCAAGCGTTAACTAGCCCAGCAAAATGTGCTCGCTCAAGAAGCGCTACCTCATTTGATAGCGACATCGACAGCGACACCTTACTGGGGCGTTGATAATCTAGAGAACGTATGACACTGCGACCTCCGCGACGCCGAGCTCAGTCAGCGGCAAAAGCCAAAGCCAAATGAGACCACGTCTGATTTCGATTTCAGAAGATGGGCCAGAGCTGCGAAGTTCTTTCTTTTTTCTCCCTCGAAAATAATTGTCCCCATACTTTTACTCACGGGTGTTCGTTCTACGCAGACGCGCTTTCCTCGCTTGATTTAGGCTGTTCCCGGTATAGCATGGCAGCCTCGTATCCTGATATCCCTCCGCGCGACGTGTGCACAAATTGACCAACATAAACTAAATTAGCGTGGCCTAGTCAGTGCGCTTGTTGCGCGCGTCTCCTGAGCCGTCGTCTGCAGCTCGTCGACAAGACCTTGCGGAAACCCCCTCCATTCCGCGTGTCTTCTCTATTATGCATGCGTATTCGCGAGGCAAGAATCTTGATCCTTTTTCCCACCACTGCGGGCGCATTCATTGTTGTAGCTCCACTATAGTTGTGTTCAGGGTGTTCGTACCTTGATGTTGCGTACCAAATTACGCCTTCTCGCGACGTCCTTAAGTAGATTAGGGGCTCCTGTTGTTTTTCTGTCGCTTTATTTTTTATGGATGCAAGCCTTTGCGCCAGCCCCGTGGCCGGAACAGCAAAAATAAAGTGTTAACGCTGTAAAGAAGCTTGCGGAATTGCATTTTTTAAAATGTTCAGACTCCAGCTTAGGAACTTCTTGCTACTCCAATGAGGCCGTGGCAAACGCAGTTAGTGTACTAGGCGTACGAAAATTACAGTGAAACCAGTTATAGCTAACTCGGATACCGGGAACGATGCCCCTAATTGAAGGAGCAGAACTGTATGGTAGAAGTGGTATTTGTGAAATGGGCGCTGCTACAGGAGCGAAGTAAGGACGACGGCGAATCTTGCTGTTGAAACGCCGGGTCCATTCGATTCACCTCGTACTTTGTGAACTGGTTTCCGCTAGTTCAGTAGCTGTTCTTGCCCGTGCGGAGCCGGCACGGCATCTGATGCACGAACGCTGCACTTTTCTGACGAGTGCAGGCTATCCTGTGAAGTCCTTCACGAAGCCTCCATTGAGTGATACGAACGGTGACGTGCAGACGCCACCGTGTCGAACTCGTGAAAAGATTGGCGAAACGGAGCACCTTGTGAACTAGTTTACAAAATGCAGGCTTATACAGAATCGACCGGTGGTCATCGGACGTAGACATTTTTTGTTTTAAATGTAGAAAAATGGAAAAGAAGGTTTATTCAGAGCCAAATATGGGTGACTTGCATAAGGCTGATGAACCTGTGCTGCAATCGGGTGACGCAGATTTTCGGCCGCCATTGTCAGGGATAGACGCGGCCAAGCTCTAGTATCCGGCCACTTCGTACACCGCGTTCTTTTATATTTATGCGGTTTCTCCACCGTTCCTTCACTGAAATTCCACACGCCTACCTACAGCTGCGTGTCACTATGCAAGCAGTGTGTTCACATGTACAGTTCCGGCCGCAAGGTAAGTAAATGTGCATATTAAGACGTTCAATGCACAGACTTCACGTGTCAAGTGTAGCGTTCGCGAAGCTATAATTCATTCGTGTGAGATGAGCGCTCGGGATCGGCAATTTGGTACATAGCAGTACACGAGAGATTGCTGCCAAGCCGCACTTTTTGGTTTGCTTTCCTCTTTTTCTTGTACTCTGCTCACATGGAATTGAAAAATTTCTTAAGACTGGACAAAGGTTCTAGGCCCTCCAGTCAAGGGCTCTCACCGCTGCCGTTATCGCTATGCAGTAGTTAAAGATGCGTTATTGGTGCAAGCGTAAGAACGTGCCAAGGCACTTCACCTACTCCGTTGCCAGACACAAGGCTTGCTTTCACTGGGACATATGTTATGCGGCGAATACACTATATGAATGTCAGAACACCACAGCCAACTCATTTAAACATAGAATAGTAAGCTGTTGGGTTAGTTGGTTTGACATGATTTTTGCAAAGGGGAGCGCAGTCCACGTCTCCCTTTTCCGCCCCACTTCTACGCTCCCCTTCACAAAACTCAATTAGACATGCAGCAGAGGGCGCGTGGCCCATGAACTTTCTACGTGCATCCTGCGCTCGCCCGAATGTCTATTCTTTACAATGGCGGCGGGAAACCAATGTGCACACAGTGTTATCGACATTAGGCAAAAGGTCTAAAACAAAATCTTAAATAGAGTACAGAGACAAGAATAAAAAAGGTAAAGAAAGTAAGGGGGAAAATATTAGCAAGCATCGCACCGTACTACACACACGAACACAAGTCACAAGCATACATGCAGAAAGTAGCACCAGAAACATCGTCCAATAGCTGAGGCAGTCACTCATCACACAGGAACGAGGGAAGCGAAGGGGAATCTGCGCAGTTTCTTTCAAACACATGAAGCATCCATATGTTTTTTTTTGTCCGACACTAACAGCAGAACTCTACGTAGGCTCGGACTAGATGCGTAATTGAATAACGTTTTTTTATGAAGGTTAGCGAATGCCACACAGAGCTTTATCTTGAAGTGCATTCTCCACCCTCCTTTTCCCGCCTCACGCCACTATACCCTCCTTTCTATTTTTAATTTTCGCCAAGGTGGCTGCTATAACACGAACGCTTGCTTAATCTGGCGACTATGGTCCATACCCGCTTGCATTCTCTAGCATCTTGCTATTTTTTTAGTTTATTTGTTTGGCCTTCTCGTTCCGTCTGAGCTCACATGCGAAGGCCTCCACCACTAACATATAAATTATCCCTTAAAACGGTGGTGCCCAGGCTGGCCCATTTATAACACTCTCTCACCGACCAATTCTATACAGCGTTGTCGAAGCAAAGAGATCGTGCTGCAAACGGGTCCTTCTAATGCCCAAACAAAGTGGTGTCGAGTTTCCAATGGGCAAAAGTAATGCGCATCTTTTCTGTCCAGTTAAGAGTACTCACTCACCGAACGAGTCATTAAATACTCACTCTGCAATTTACAGCACCGCCTGCTTTTTGTTTATAAAAAACGGGCGACGGGAGGCATCCGAACTTGAATAGACAGCGCAAGATTACTCATTACAGCACCGGTACGTTCACTCCCTTAATTGGCTTAACTGTTTCCACAATGCTGCACGGCTTATCTGAGAGAACGCACATGCTCTTTTGTAGTAAAACTGTGCAATGATATGCAAGCTTGGTTAAGCTACAAAAAAGAAAAGAAAGAAAAAACGACGTTCCGGCTTTTACGGGGATGCCTTGGTTGGCGGTTAAAGTTATTTCATCATATTATGAATCTACTTATTGACCAGACGGAAGGCCGTCCAATGGTCGATTTCACTTTAATGTTTTCGTAATCTTGGGGTGGCGTAAGGCACGAACAAGTGACGTTGCGTAAATTGTGTGTTGCCATGTTTACGCCTAAGCTTCTGTCTTTGTACCTTGTGCCTTTTAAGAACCAAAAGCCCTTGCTTGAGACCTTGCGTGCGAACATAGTTTTTTTTTTAATTTAGACTTAGGATTACGCATGCGCGAAGTACTTGACTATTTACTGACGACTTTATAGTGAAGCTGGGGGAAGAGAGGAAGGGATAGTATATTTCAGCGGATACCAGATATTGTGCGCTGCCTGTTCCAATGCTCTTCTCTATCCTTATCAGGTAGATCTGCGTCGCCGCCTTTTTCGGAGTACGTCACTCTTCACATGGTAATGGCGGACTTGCAAATAGAGATAGCGAACGCACGACTTTTCGTCTACTGTGCTGCCAGATTCGAGAAGACGCAGCAGTAAATGCATCAGCAGAGACTAATCAAGCCGAAGTTCAACCACCTGTGATATCATCGCTAGATTACCAGTGTTAAAGCTCGCTCCTAATAAGCGTTCTCAAATACGTCTCGGAGCCAGAGTGTTTTGAGGCTCTGTAGCATTCTGCGACACTGCTCGTTTTTAGCGACACAAAACCCGTAGTGCCGCGCACGTCCGGCCTCGCGAGCGGCGTTCACCTCGACCCGAGCCAGGGACATGGCGAGGGTTCCCGCCACGTGCCCAGTTACAGTGCTGCGCGAGTTAATTGCGCCCCAAGGGCCGTGCTCCGGCACATCTCAGGACGAGTGTTCCTCGCCAACTCGTTGCAACACCGAAACTTGCTCGCCGCTCGCGTGTGTTTTCTATCGAATTTGTTGTCCCGTTTCTTCGTCTGGCGCGTTCGACTCGGAAAGAGAGAGTGAAAGAAAGAGTGGGAGGAACTACGTAGCTTGCGACAGAGACAGGGCCCGCCTGATTTAGCAGAAAAAAAGAAAGGAAACTGCATCCGCGGTGTGCAATTCGGTGACGCCTCTCGAAGGCAGGTCACCGTTAAAATTGCCATCACGACGTTCCTCTTCCCTTTCAGCCTACCCCAGGAGACGAACGTTATTGCTGGCAATGGCGTGAGTGGTCGCAGAGGAGCCGTTGTTACGTGCGCTTACGTCTTCCTGTCGACACGTTCCGTTTGTCTTTGAGGCTATTAGACCAGAAGTACTCTAAACGAGCTAGAGTGCATTCCTTTCCTTTCGCGTAACTTGTGTCTAGATGACTTTCATTTCTATTGAGTGGCTGTCGACATCAGTTCTCTGCGTTTAATTACTTTCTGGCATTCATGCTAAGGAAATGTAGAGAACTTGAAGTATTTATTTTCTTATTGCGCTAGGCAGTACACGTTCAAATGCGGGGAAGGTGTAGACGCAACACCTCATCAGCAGGAATCGAGCCGTCGACCTACGTAACGTTGAACGTACAATTTGAACTGGATGCGATGTGCGGAGTTCGCGGGTTCTTTTTCCACGGGTCGTGTGCTTATGCTTTCTTTAGTTTATCTCCTAGCAGTGATCAGTTAAGAAAAATAAAGATGCAGTGAACTCAATTGAATTCAATTTCCCCAAGAAGGTTTCAATGTGCCGCATGTGACTGTAATGTGCAACTCAATATAAATCTTTTTTTTTCTGTCCGAACAGTGAATAAAAGTATGGATAAGTATGCGCACTGTTAATTGGGCATGCAGAATAGTTTTTGTGTGCGCTAGAGTAGTTGGAAGCTGGCGGCATATGTAACGTATGGGAATGTCAAGGCAATATTTTAGACATATGTGCCTTTTGTTTGAGTTATCGAACCTACTGTAAACTGATTTTCTCAGCTACGTTTGTCCCGCATATGCCGTATCGAATATTAGATGCCAGCAGAAAGACGATAGAATGATGAAAGTGACACAAAACACACGCAGCACACGATGCAGTCAGTAATGCATTACCAACAAGTCCACCTATATATCCTATTGCATATGTCGTGGTATCTTGGTACTGACATGTCATGGAAAGCTGAAGGATTATAGCGAAACATAGATTGTGGACATACAACGAACCTGCCAACATTTTTACGGGTAGACAGGTTGGATCAACCGAGATATGCGATTAATACAGATTCTTAAAAATAGCGAGTTACTATTGCATTTCGCGCCAACCTACAATGATACAAACAATTTCCATTCTAAGTCGCATCTAGTGGTCGCAGCGGCCGTTGGTGTATTTTGTAATTTATTTCTCTTAACGACCATCTCACCCCTTCCTTGCTCTCGGCCTGCTTTTGCCGCAGAATGTTAGCTCGGCTTTGCCGTTAAAATGGTGTATTAAAGGAGAAGCACGCTTTACAGGTACTAACGAGGCACATTTGACGGTTTTTTGCATTGCTTAGACAACGGGCAACCTAAATAAAGTAACGCAAAAGCCGAATAATGCACTTTAGATAAGTGTGTCAGTAGTGTATAAGACAAGGTAATAGTTCGGCGTCAGAACCAAATCACTCCTTTTGCGAATGTTTGTTGGTGCGGCTTTACCGTCACACGAGTTGGTAAAGAAGGAGCACGCTTTACAGGATTTAATCAGCACTGGGCGAGCAATAATTGCACTCAGCGTCGCTAACATGAAATAAAATAAAGCAGGAGGGCCACACGTGAATCACAATAATGACAAGGGTTCAAGGGATAGTTGTCCCCCGAGGATCAAGACGAAAACATCCACTTGATCCTCGTTTATATCGCCTGGCTTTAGCACCGAAAGAGTGTGCTTAAGAAGAAGCAAGCTTTACAGGCAAAAAGTTTCAAAGACGTTGTACTACGTTGACGTTGTAAAGACAAAATTATACAGTAAGTAAAAAAAAAAAGAATAACATATACGCACGAGATGCTGACAAAATTTACGTGGTTCTTGACGGTCACTTTCGCTTCAAGCAAGCTATCCGTGTTGTGATCGCGTCTTCTTTTTAGTCTGGCTTTGCCGTTATAGGAGACTATTGAAGGAGAAGCACGCTTTACAGATAGCAAATAATTCCCTTTTGGCAGACGTTGAGCTTGTTTATTGACGATAAAAAGGACAACAACAAAACAATATAGAACAAGCAAATATCGTAGCTGAGTTAGGCAGATATATGTGGAAAAGAAAATAAATGGGAACGAAAATATTTGGCGATACTTGCCTAAAGTTTAGCCATTGCACATAATAGACCCAAACAGCTGTCAATATCACTTAACCCGAACCTAGAGAGCAACACTAAATCGGTTTACACTGGCGAAGTACGCCATCAAGATTACGTTTTATTTACTTGTTAAAAAAACGAGTATTACTGAAAAAAAAATATGACGAGTTTATTTCGCGCCGGAACGTTGGCGCGGAAATTTAGTAAGGCAATTTTACCAACGAGTGCTCCGACAACGCGACGTCACATAGCTCCGCGTGACGTCACATAATGTTGACAATGTTTTCTCTGGTCTAGTTAAATGCTTACCGGTAAAGGAACTCTACATTGTATTCTCAAGGAAACAAAAACTGAACCTAGCATGTTTTGAAAACACTTCTTGCAGCAAAACGACTGAAATGCGAAAAATAACTTGGAAATCTGCGACGTCACCTTGAGTTTTTTGTTTTGGTTTCAGCACAAGATTCGAAAAAGGGAAGCCTGACCTCTATTATTCACGCTAGCAAGCAACCTTTTCTGCTCCAAGCGACTGAAAGCACAGTTTTTATCTTTTTCCTCTTTTTTCTTTTATTTCCGCCTCCCCTTGCCCTGTGTAGAGAAACAAACTGGGTGCAACTTGGTTTAGCTTTCTGCCCTTTCTTTTCTTTCTCTCTCTTGAAAGAAGATGTAACTAATTTGAAATGATTTAATGACACTTTATACCATTCCTTCAAGTGTTTTAATTTGGTCCCTGAAAAATATTGTCGTCACAGGGGCACTAGAACAAATCTCCAAAGAAAATAAATTGCATAAATAAATGAACATTTTTGTACAACAAGAAAATAAAAGGAAAAAAAAGAGAGGCCACGAAAGCGCGCGATGTTCCAGAAAAACAACGTCGCCAAGGGAACGGGATCTTGTGCTCTTACAAGATGTAGTTTTAATAATAAAGCAGTTGGGAGTTCGGTAAAGCTGATTTGCCCCATCGCCAAATTTTACTTAAACGAGCTGCGATCTCGTATCATCCACTCCTAGACAAGATTGCTGTCTCTGATGCCTATCTTTATTGGTTGTTCGATGGCTTGAAGAATTTTTTCCTTATTCTGAGTTGCGTAAATAGTAATAACGTTTTAAATATTTTGCCTCCAAGAATGCGGCCGCGAGCTTGCTGTAACCTATCTAAGGTTACGCCTATGCCTCAATCATCCCCCCCCCCTCCCTCCCGGAAATGTGACCAAGACCATCGTTTGTGGCGCATCCATACATATCAGACATGATTATTTAGATACCCCACCGTCGTCCATTTTCTCGCATATTTCTTGTTCAATTTCTTTTCTTTAGCTTCGCTTACTTATTTTACTTGGTATTGTCTCTTTAATGTGAGCACAAATAGTGTCACGCTTCTTGTCTTGTCCCGAGAGTCATTGATTGCAGGAAATCGCTACTGATTCGACTCTCCTTCTTCCTACTTAATAAATACACGCATCCCGAATGGGTACCCGATATGCAGGCTCTACTTTTCGTGCAAACATTATTTATCCTTATTCCGGTTAAAGCATTATTTTTGTCCTATAACGTGAGCCGCAGAGAGAAACACGAGAACATAATTTTTTATTGTTGTGGGTGCTGTGTCAATAGCTTGATTAAAGCGAAGTGATTTACATTGAACTGCTTCGCAATACCCATATTTACTATGAAATGTAAAAACGCTCTTTGTTAGATGAAATATCCCAACGCTGGTGTTTTATATGAAACACGCAAAAGCAGCTAAACGTGGAAAACTAGGCGTGGCGACGCTCCATCCATCGGATGTTTTGCGAGTTTTATTATTTATTCCTACAATACCGCCTTGTAAGAAGAAGAAGAAGAAGAAGAAGAAGAAGAAGAAGAAGAAGAAGAGGAAGAAGAAGAAGAAGAAGAAGAAGAAGAACAACAACAACAACAACAACAACAGCAGCAACAATTTGCCGCGAGCATACAAGATAAGGTTTAGGCAGTTTGGGTTTACTGGAACTTTCTAACGACGGCTATGCACCCAACCAATGATGGCGCTGCGTTAGCGTGTGACGTGCACATTCACGTTTAAGCGGCAGCGAGCTTTCGACGCGGGCATGGCTTGCGGTCCCCTCTGCGACGAACGTTCGACATCATAGAACGAGGAACAGTTCTTCCGCTACTGCCACTCCGCTCCTTGCATCGCCAGGTGGCAAGTTGCGAAATGACTTTTTTTTTCGTTGTGACGAAGAAATAAATCAGCAGTGAACGCAAATGCCAGTAACTGTACCACGCCGCCAGAAGCACTGTAAAGTGTTTGTCGACGCTAGGGTTTCGTAAGGGTCTCAGTATTCTAGTGTTCTTTTTTTTTCTCAGTGGGTAATAGAAGAGATTTTTCAACACAGATGTCGTCTTTCTCAGCTTTTCACTTGTCGCAAAAAAGTAATGAAAAAATCAATGTAGTTTATTTCACGCAGTTTCTCTGCAACCTCGCCTTCGTCCAGCCATTTCTTCACAAATTTTGTTTGCTTTTCACTAGCATTTTTTCCGGCATGCTCCTTTTCCATTCTTTCTGCTGGATTTTGTCATTCTCGCTGGCCCTGACACTGCCTTCGCGATTTCGTTCGATACTTGCACTATCTGCGTTGCTACGTAAAGTCTGGCGTGCCTCGAGCCGGCAAAAAAAAAAAAAAGCAAATCAAGCCTGGCTGCACGAGAAGCCAAGTTTGTCAAGCGACGAAAGAAAAAAATGCTTAAATTACGAACGGGTCTTTGCTATCAAATTTTTTGTTTACGTTCTACCAGCGTTAAAACCTGTCAACCATGTCAGCGTCCTGCTCGCGCCGTGCGGGCCTAGTTTTGTGTCTGGAGCATAAAAGGTTTCGAGAGGCACCGGAAGCGAGCAAATGTCATGCAAAAACGAGCTAAGAAGCAATAACGAAAGAGATAGAGAAGGAAAAAGAAAGAACGAATATAGAGGCATAATAAAAGTACGATGAAAGATAAAGAGTGAAATAGGAAGAATGGAAAAGAAAGGAGAAAGGGCAGGGCTTTACCCGAGCCGTCTGCGCGACCCTTCAGCGACGCGTTTTGCGTCGACGTTGCGTCGGTGCTTTTAGCTCGTCTCGGAAAGCGGCACACGCACTTTTGGTTTTATACCAAGCCAGAGCGTCCCACTCATTTCAGTCTCAGAGTAGGTCTTTCGTTGCTTTTCTTCCTTTCTTTCTTTCTTTCTTTCTTTCTTTCTTTCTTTCTTTCTTTCTTTCTTTCTTTCTTTCACGGCGAGAGCTCGATGAAGGGCATCCTGCAGTGTTTAGGGCGGTGGGAGTTTGCCTGGCGTAAAGGAGATTGCAGCGACCCATACCTTAAAGACGTACGCGAGTACTGTTACTACTACTACTAGCACTAATACGACAGCACCCACTAGTAATCACAAATACAAGTTACGTTCGATATCATTACAAAGTTACAACACGCATTTTGCTTACACACGCAGCTGTGTTACTGCAGCACTGCCGATGAGCATTCCGCATGATTTTCCCGCCTCTACACTCCTTGTCGTGTTTTTTTTTTAAACGGCAGCTTCTTTTCCACATCAGCGTCTTTCCGTGGTCGTTGGCTGGTAATGGGGTTTCTAATCTAAAGCCAGCTGATAGACCGATGTATGTGGTCAGGGTGAGAGCTTTGACGTGAGTGTTTTTCACCGAGTAGGCGACGGAACAGCCTAGATTCCGATGAATCAGCTTATGTCTGTACGTCCGTTACATATGTGCCACTGACTGGTTTTAGGGAATAAAACAAGAGACGGTGCCCAGGTATCACAGTCGCAACAGATATCCGCCTTCGAGCGCACAATTATTTTAT
This sequence comes from Dermacentor andersoni, assembly GCF_023375885.2. Classification (NCBI taxonomy): domain Eukaryota; kingdom Metazoa; phylum Arthropoda; class Arachnida; order Ixodida; family Ixodidae; genus Dermacentor; species Dermacentor andersoni. The sequence continues at coordinate 23,348,597 of NC_092819.1, forward strand.
TAAAGCGGAGCTTTCGTTGCCTTCCTCCACGGGGTTTATTTGGTGTGTCCGCTTGGTCGTTTTCTCGGCGAGTAACGTGCGTCGATCCACGTTTACTAGTTTAATAGAAAATTGGGCCAATCCCGGAAATAGTGTAGTCAACACTTGGCCGGCCCTAGGGGCTGTGTAATTTGCGGTCGCTTTGGTCACGTGGGTGGTGTGATACGGGCTCCGTGTTTGCCTACGTGGGAAGGCGCGAGTAAGGCTGAGAATATAAGAACCCGTGTTGCTATGCTTCGCCCATGGGCCGAAAGCGCGATAACTTTTTCTTTTGCTTGAGCCAATCTGAGGTTCTTTTTTGATTGCTTTGTTATCGGGCTTGCTCTCTTTGCATCAGGGCTCACATAAGCTCGTTTGTTAGAGCACGTGCACACTCTATCGATTTCCTTTCCCTTAATTTATTTCCTTTCCCCCAGTTTAGGGTAACAAACCGTGTGCAATCGTGAATAATCTGCCCGTCTTTCGCTATCGCTTTATATCTCTCGGTCTGTGTATTCTTTCTCTTTTCACACTTATTTCCAGTTCTTAAGTGCATCATGAACGTTGATTGACGGGATTGATCGAGCGTCACAGCAGCGACACAGGGGCTACCAGTGACGCCGGAATAGAGGGCGCTTAACCAATTTCGACAACCTCGGGGTCCTCAATGCGCCCCCACGAGCGTTTATGCATTGAGCACATATATCAAAATCCGCCGCCCGCGGCCGATTTTCGAACCCGCGACCCTAGTGTTGAGCAATAGAACGCCATAGTCCATGGGCAGCCACGCAGGGTAAATGCCGCAAGTACAAAAGCACTCGTAGCTGCTCTCGGGTACATTGGGTAGTACATTGAAACGCTTGATTGATCGAGGATTTCTGGTTAACATACCTGCCTTCTCTCTTTCTTTCCTCCTCCTCCTTGAATGATTGATGGACCGACCTAATGATTGTTCTTAACTGCTTCGAGGACTCTGCACTCATGCACAGAATTACTGCTGGGAGCTTGTGGCGGACGTAGCAGCTGTAGCTGATGCAGAGATGCCGAACGCGAAGACGAGGGTTCTCCTCACGCCCCCCCCCCCCCCTTTTTTTTTTTTTCTGTTCGGGTCTCTAGAAAGAAAGATTGAAGCTTCTGCTTTTATTGTATGAAGATGAATGAGAGCATTGCTTGTTCAAAAACCCCGCTACGCTATGAAGGAAAAAAGAAAAGCAGAGAAGACAATATGAAAATAACGCTGAATAGGACACATACTAATTCACAAGTCACGAGCACACAAGTAGCGCGCGCCACCAAAGGAAGCGCGCTATCATTTATATTTATTGCGCTACAGCGCACGTGACCAGAGATGTTACTGGTGCATTGTTTCGTGTACACAAGACCAGCAATGGGCCGTCCAACAGGCTCGCACAGCGGCCGCCAGGTATACTCCCTGTCGGTCCCTGCGTGGGAGACGCCCACTGCGCGCTGACGTGCGTCCTGCAGGACCTTGTTTAAGGTTTGTCCAATCCAAATGGCAAACGTTTGCAGTACTTTTATACGCCAGCAAGTGACAAGAACTGTAGTCCGTAGTGCCCACACATTTTTTACGCCAAATGTGTGTTGGATGTAGTGAGGGTGGTTTTGGCGTTAATCACACCTTCTAGGGTGAACTTGGTCGACAGAGCAGGAATCGCGTTGCGGTGTCATGGAGCAGTTGCGATTACGCGCCACTGGCCTGTAAAACTCTCGGCTCAGATAGTATACGTACAGCGGCGCACGCAATCCCGGCGAGGTTACGAAATAGGGAGAGCCAGGATCTTCATACCGCGCTCAGTCACGAAAAAAAAAAAACAACTTTTAAAACAAAAATAAGCGTCTGCAATTCAGGTTTCTGTAACCCTGAATGGAACAGGCGCGATGCGAAATATAAACCCTCACATTGCGGGCCTCTCACGCTGTCGCGGCCAAACGCCACTGTCTCTGACTAAGGCTTTGTACGGCCTCGCGTTCTCTCGTCCTCCTTTCTGGCGCGGGAACAACAATGGCTATGACAGCAGCTGCAAGCAGGACGCATGCTCGAGCCCGCCAAAAAAAAAAGAAAAGAATAAGCAAGAAACAGGACCATACGAAGGAATGGCGACTGCGGGTCCAGAGAGGAACGCCGGCGCAACAACTTTGACACCGGGGACGGTATTGAACGCGCCGGACACGAAGAGAACCGGGTGCGTGCGATTGGTAGCGGCAAGAGGAGAGAAGGTGCGGGATATGAGTTGGGAAAGGGGAGTACAGGAACACGCTATAGAGCCAGCAGGTTACTGAGGCGGCAGGACGTTGTAAAAAAAAAAATAGTTTATTTAACGACGGAAGATCGGCATTTGTTTCGTGAAAAAGTGTGCGCGAGAGGAGAGAGAAACTAGAGGCGCACGTTGTCGGGGATTGAGCACTTTTGTGGGAGCGCCGAGTGTGTGTGTAACTGCATGAGTTTTGCTTTACTTGGGTTTGTTCTATTTCTGTTTTTTTTATCGTGTCGGAACAGATTCCTCGTGAGGTGTCGCGGCTTGAGTGCTCTTTTTCGCTTGTGTACGCCTTTCCCTTAGCACCCTTCTCCATACACACAGAGACAAACCTCGTTCTTTGGGGCACAAAGAATGCTTTGGTCGTAAGTTCGGTATTATTTATCGTTTCACAACTCTTTACGGCAGTACTTCCAGAAATACCCCTGCTCTTCTTCGCGTTTTGGCGCTTTATACGACGCTAAGCTGTCGACCAAACATTTTGCGGCCGCTCTTTCTACAACGTTGCATACCTTCCCCCGAGCTCTTGTACGTTGTATCGCCTCTGCAACACGGTTGTCGCTGTCGTCCTTTTTTTTTACCACATTTGTTTTTCCTTATTTCTTTTCGTCGAGGGCCATTCAAACCTTTCCTTTTTTATTCGTTGCGCACTTGCGAACGTGTAGCCAGCGTTAGTGTAGCTCTTTCAGGCGGGTCCTACAGAGCCGGCTGGCAAACGATGCCGCGCAGCCGAGCGTATACGGATGTTTGCCGATAGACGCGCCGTGTAAGTTTCCCTAATCTTTCTCTTCCTGGGGCGGCAGACGCGAAAGAGGGAAAGAAGGTAAAATAATAAGAAGAAGAAAAAAAGGGGAGGGATAATGAAACCACAAGAACCGTAAGAGGAAAGAATAAAATGCGAAAATGGCAGCCATACCAAAAAAAGGAAAAATAAAGAAAATAAAGGAGAGGTTGAATCTAAGACAGTAACAGAAAAAAAAAAAGAACATCAACAAACATACGATGAGAGAGGTCCGAGCGAAATGGACACGACACGGCGGTGGTCGGTCAGGATTCCAGGAGATCTAGACGAATGTCACGGTCATTTAATGCGCACGCGCGCGCGTCTCTCGCCTCCTCCTTTTCCGAGAGGGCGAATGCGCGTGCCTCATCCTTTTCTTGCACGCCGTTCCGTCCCGGATCCCGCCGTTTCCTGTCGGGGTCCTGTGCTCTTGCGCGAAAGAAAAATCGCGCCTAATAAACAAGAATGAGAAACGTTATTCGTACCGTACATATTTCTTCCTTCCATAGCCTCTTCCCTTTTTCTCTCTCTCCCTCTCGCAAGTTCGAGACAGGGTCGGAAACGACGGAGAAGAAAAGACGGAGTGAATACTGGGAGATAGCGAAAAGGAGAGACAGAGAGAAAGAGAGAGAGAGAAAAGACGCTTCCAAACAGGCGCGTGTGCCGAAGAGAGTCACAAACAACTCCTCGCTTAGAGTTTTTTTTTTTTTTTTTTTTCAGCTGGGCTCGGTTTCGGCTCAGCGTGTCTCGGCACGGCGGTTCTCCTCTCGGCTGCGCCACCGTTGTCCCTCCTCCTGAGTCAAAGCCTTTCTTTCCCTTGGTGTTTATCTCTCTCCCTTTTATTTCTTTCGTCGATTCATCTTTGTCCGTTTTCCCTCGCTATACTCCGGCCTGGCCCACTTTCAAATTCTTCTTCCGGAGAGGCAGCGCGACATCTTTTCGAGCGGGCGTCGAAGGAGGATGAGGGCTCTGGAAGAAAGAACAACCGACACCCCGACAGTTCTTCTTTGCCACACGACTCCCGCGCCTCGACCCTTTCACGAAATTCGCGTTTCTCGAGAAAAAGGGGGCAAAAAAAAAAACCATGAAAAAAGAAAGAGACTGTTGGGCGCGCGGGGAGTGCGTTGCAGACGCAAGCTGCTTTATTCGGTCCCGCGCCACTTTGCGTTCCATTAAAAGAAAAGAGAGGAGGAGTGGGCGGACCCTCCGCCTGCTGACTTGTGCTAAATAAGGAACGGCGTTGGGTGCGAAAATCTAGCCGTATTTTTCCCGTTAGTGCCATGCAGTGAAGTAGACGGTATAGGGGTGGGGTCGGCGTATCGGCGGCACTAATTCGCGTAGCCCATGACACGTGATTACGGTTTGTGCTTGTCCAGTGCCTTTGCTCTTGCACTGTGGGTCACGAGATTGATCAGAGCGTGCGTTCGACGAATCGCAGGTCGCTCATGCAAAAAAAAAAAAAAAAATCTCCACACACACACACACAAGCACACAGTAATGCAACAAAAAATAAGTAGAAAAAATAAACAAGACGTGTGTTCTACACATATATTAGCATAAATACCAAAGCAGTCGCGTTAACACGCGCATACGCATTGAAAAATACTTAGTCACGCGAATATAGAATGGACACGGAAAAAATTGGCTGCGGCTTAGCTCAACTAACACTGGATATGCAAGGCGAAAGCTTGGTTTAGCCTGGTTAAGTCTTGGTTTCACTTGGTTAACCTTTCATTTAGCTGTAATTATTATACTTAGGTATACAATCGTCGTTAAGTCAGGTATGATGGCTGTGCCTAGGTCGTTGGCTGGACATGACCGTGATTAGGCTTGGGTAGACACGCATCGTTCGACGGTGCAACCCTGTTGTGCCACAGGGAAAGCGCAAATGCTAGACATGCAAAGAGGCGCCGCGAATATGCGCAGCGTCGGAGCACAAACGGACAAGGCGCGATCGCGGTCGCTAGATTGATCTCAACGGTGCGACGCCTGTTGCATTCCGGACCCTCTCCAGTGAAGCAGCTCGCCGTACGATATCCGCTGGGTGGTCAGACGCCGCTTGGCGACGGCGGCTCAAAGCCTCCCGGTACCGAGCAACGCTCAAAGACGGCCCGGCCTCGCTCTTATCCATGGCCAAGCTCCCAGGCGAGCGCGGCGCTCCTCTTAGCCAGGCGCGCGGCGAGTCACGTGGTCAGGCGGCGACCCAGCTGCGGAGGGCGCATGCGCCAAGCCGGTGGCGGCGGCGGAGCTCGGCGCGGCGAGTCACGTGATACGCTGCCAAGGCTACGGCGCAGCTGAGGTCAAATGAAGGCGAAACTCGGCTCGACGCGGTTAGTAAAGCTTTCGCTTTAAAACGTTTGCCGGTTTGGAGAAATATATCGCGTGAAAAGTTTCATATCCTTAGGTGACATCCGCACGGCCGAATGCGATATACATTCAAAGCGTTGACGCACCGTTTTGTTCTGGCCGCTCTCTTGTATAATCGTAATTCGAAGGAACAACATCTTGTAGCCGGAGACTGAAGGACTCTTGCTCCGATTCTATTAGATTCTTACCATTCGTCTTGACGAGTGCTCAATCCCGGCGACCGTATTGGCATGCCTTTGTGCGCGTCAGTAACAAAGAAAAAAAGATGAAAAAACGAAAACTTTTTTTTTATAAAGTACAACCCTTTGATCTACTTTCTCATTGTTCAAACAATAGGACCAAGCGTTCTTATTTTTCTCTGCCAGGTAAGATAACGTTGATGTCTGCATCTACCTTCTGTTTGTCCTTCCTTCAATGTAAATATGCGCTGCCTCGCCCAAAAATTCAGTTCACCGACGTAAGCCGCTTTGTTGTTTACTATCTGCGTCGCGAGTTCAGTTTCCGTTTGTTTGTTCGTTCGTGGGATTATATATGATAGTTCGTTTGAGTACCTGCTTTCGTTATAGTGGCCACCACTACAGCGGGTATTTTGGATACATTGTTCGAAACTCTGAACAGGGCCCACTATAGTGCACACATAAAGGGAATAAGAGGAAGATCGGAAGAAATACTGAATCGCAAATGAAGCAACAACGATGCAAACTAGGGACAGGAGATCGCAAAATAAAAAAAAAATACGCAAGAATATTAAGGCGTTTGACGCCCCAAATGATATCTCGTGCTATGAGAAACACACGCAGCTGGGTTCTGGGTGAAACTCGATCACCTGAAGTTATCTCCCGCTTCAAAGCACGGTCCACGAGCGCTTTTGTATTATGGCTACCATCGGTACGCGAGCTGAAGTCGAACCCGCGTCCTCCTGCTCAGCAGCAGAACAACCTTGGTGCATAAAGTAATAATAATAGCTGTTTGAAGCCAGAAGAATGAAGTTTTCAACTATATATGTTTGGCAAATATGTAGGTCGGAGGTTCGTGTGCCCACTAGTAGGTGACGGCATGCGTATGGAAGTTTGTTTATTCACAGAAATTCACCTATTCAATCAGAGATGGCAATACGGGTGTTTTGGGACACGAAATGGAAGGACGAACGGAATGGAGCAGAAAATGACCCCGGGCACCTAGGCAAAGAATGTCATCCATTAAAATATTAATTATAAATAAAAGCTTACGTAGAATGTCACTGACGTGCTTTCAACGTCAGAATGGATAGAAGTAATATGATATTTGTGGGTGCGAGCGACGATTGCGCAGCTTCTCTGTGAATGTTCACCCTTGAACTGAATAAGGTTGCAAATCGGTCTATAACTCACACACTGGCACCATTTTTGGGTGTAAAGGTGCGAGTCATAGCCGACGTGAGCACGTGTAGCTTTAAAGGCACTGGCGTGTTTTTTAGAGACACCAGAACTGTGTAAAAGGCTGTCACCGTCGTTAGGCGCCTTTATTGTGTTTATTGTAAAGATATCGTTTTCATGTATTCTCTTCTCTCATCTTTTCTGCTCTTCCCTTCCTGCAGTGCAGAGTAGCCCACCGGACGGTTACTCCGGTTAAGTAATCTGTCTGCTAATCATATCTTACTTTTGTTGCGATAGCAATTATACGGACACTCCAGGCGCATTTCTGCCGTCGGCGTCGCCGTGAGGTTCCGTATAAAGTCCAAGAGAGATAAAATCGTCGCCTCGCGCAGTATGTTGTATGTGAGAGTGAAAGCGTGCGAGGGTGAGTCGGGGAATGCGGTTCATACTCGCGTGCGCGAGCGACGAATGCGATTCGGAAGCCTGCCCTCACCTGTCGTGCGCGAGGCTTCGAGGGGAGGGGAGAGAGGGGAGGGGGGCGTTCTACTTCCGACGGCCCGGGTGGTTGCGCGCGTTCAGCCAGGCCGCTCTATCTTGAAAACCATCTGCGGCGGGGACAGAATCCGCCCTGCGCTGTGTTTTCGCGGCGTACTTCGCGTTGATGCGAGTGACTGCACGAAGGTCAATTCGCTCGCTGCTGCTGCCGCGTTTCCTCGCTGCAGTGTTTTGACAGCGAGTTTCCGTGGTCGTCGAGTGAGATGTGTTCATGTTGGCTTGTGGGCACGTGACACTATACTTGTTAGTTTAGTTAGCATGCCTATATTTACAAGTTTATACGGCTGATAAAACTAATATCCTTACTTCGCATAGCCGTCGACTAATTTGCTATCGCAATCGATGCGCCGCCTTTAAGGCGAAACTGCGACTTTCTTTCTCACTTATTTGTAGAATGAAGGTAGCGAACACGAAAGAAATATTGTTACGACAATATTACCGACAGGAGTTACACATTACTGCGCAAATATCGCTTAACTACGATACGAAGCACTTTGCTAAAGCAGCAAAAAGCAACTGTAGGTTTTCACAGTGCTGCACAGTATTATTCGGAAGGAGCAAACTTTTTTTCATGCGCTCATGTTTCTCTTACGAAGCAGCTCCCGAGCGCTTGCGTTAGCGTTCTCGCGGACGTGTGCTGCGCGCCGTTATCTTACGTTTCCAATGGTGGAATGCTGTAGTTTCGTTTTGGTTCTCTAACCCAGCACTGATATTTCTGCTCGACTATCTCGCTCGTGTTCTTCTGCGCCGAGAGAAGTTACGTAAATAGCCGAGTGGCTCTTTTGTTTCTCGACCTTTTGTGTCTATCGCATAGCCGTATCTTTTTTCTCGGGCTATTACGTTCTCTTTGTTTGTGTCCCCCCTCACCCCCTCGTTCTCGGCGCTCATTCCTACACGCCCATCTAGCCGCGCTTTTTTATCTCCGGACGGCTCATTTGCGTAGATGGTCGTCGGCTTCTGTGTTTTTGATAAACAGCAGACGTACCACTGGCGTGCGATTTGTCAGACCGTCTCTCCCATAATTGCAACATGGGAAAGGCAACCCAGCTCGGGCCGTTATTCACCGTATAGCTATGAGATATGACCGCGGTTCTGATTTTGTCCATAAAAGGAGTGAGCGAAAAAAATGCGTGCGCCTTTAACTATTTTAGTAGTTCATTATCTGCATATAACTGATAGTTCTTGTACCGTAGGTCTGAAAAAAAAAAAAAGAGGGTGGAGGGGTGGGGGGCGGGCACTAAAGGGCAACGGTGAACAAATGTACACCATTGAAATTTACTTTGAGAATTTTATTTTCGATCGTTTTGAGCAAGACACCTAACTACTAGAAAACGCAAATATCTCATTTTACAGAATTTCTTACAGTGCTGCGCTTCGCTGGCTTGTAGATGTGACGTCAAGGACCTGTGTATTTCTTTGTTGTGTAGGTCGTGCAATCGCTAAAAAAAACGTTACGAAAACTTGACAGTTTGATTTTCTGGTTCTTCTGGGAGGCAATATGGCCCTTCTTCGTTGATAAACAATTAACTAGTCAGCGGCTGAACTAAATCCGAAGCCCTTTATCAAATCCTCTCTTATAAACTATAACCCGTGTGTTGCTCTTTAGACAATCAACTTTCATCAATTAATCAAGCTCGGTTCGTTCTTCAACATCAAATTCCAAAATACCGCGTTTCAAAAGCCTTGCTGATATACTGAGACAGCGTTTCGTTTTACTTGTGAGATAACACAATTTAGATTTGGTCGCGTCGGATTTTTGTTCACGCTATAAAAACATGAAGGGCAATGCGAAAAACGTTTGTTTTGGTACCTTAGGTATCACAATTTTTTTTATTTTATTTTGCGGAATATTTAAAGCCGCGATCAACGTTGGCGGTAGTTGGGGGTCTGATTATGAGTGTTGGTGTTGCTGCAGTGGCTTAGATTACGGACGGGATTGGCTAATTTTCCGCTACCTTGGTTAGGCGCTTGAGGCAAGCTGATGTTGCGTCATCGCTGCATTACGTATATAATCTTGAGAAAATGGGTGTTCGAAAGTTTAAAGAATGATTTACGGATAACGGCACTTCAACGAAGTTCATGGTGCAAGTGTATTGAATATTAAAGAGCTTAATTACTTTTTGTTTACTTTCGCGAAACTATACTTCTCTGCAGGGCATACGACTAATCACCCTTCCCTAGAAAATGGTCTCGTTTGCGCGGGGTTTGCTTCTGCAAGAAAAAGACGAAAAGTAGTTACGTAGACGTTACATAGTGCAGCGAACACCAAATCCTAATGCTGCGCATATGATTCCTGTTATAGTTCGCTTTCATTAGAGGAACTCGAAGTGGCCACCTAACAGGTCAGTGTGACGCAAGTAATTTTCTATCAGGGATCGAAAAAGAAAACAATAAGGAGTCGGCCGGTAAAGATCACACAGAGATTCGCAGTCATCCAGTTGCGCTACTTCTTCCTGATGGCCAGCCGTGTTCCGAGATGGGCCAATGTAGTTTTCTAACTTCAGCAAAAAAATAAAGCTGACCGTTTACCTCGCCGACTGCCGTCTTAGCGGCGCCAGAAAAAACAAACCCTCCGGGTGAATTCAATTATCCTACGTGTAAGTTCTCCAGATCCTGAAAGATATAGGTCTCGAAACAAGCGTACTCAAAGTCACTATTAGGGCATGATTGGGTTAAGACCGCACCCCGACGTGCGTCCCGTCGGAGCAAATAAAGCTCGACACCAACTAACGAGAAGGTCGAAGCTCAGAAACAACCACTTTTCCATCTAGTCCTCAATAAAAAGAAAGACATAAAAACGCACTGCAAGCATAAGAAACCCAGCAGAATTGAAGGAAGGGAGGCTGCAAACGCAGAATTGGTTGAAGTTAACGAAGCAAAAGAAAAAAGAAAGAAAAGAATAAAAGAGATTTACTAAAACGGTGCAGTATTGTGAGAGCTTGAGAGATCATGAAGCAATCGGGAACAGTGCTGATAGCGCCCACTGCATCGACATTGTAAGGATGGCGCGTGATTGGTTGACGCTCGCACGCTGGCTGGCCAATAGCGATAGCCGACGACGGTCAAGGTGACTGTCATTCAAGGTGCGCCCTTATTGTGCACGTGGATTTGTGAGCCTGGCGCCGAATTCGTAAAGCCTCTTTTTCGTAAGCACCCTGTGCCGTTGGCCGGTCGCCTTAGCAAATGACATGCCCAACGTCAAGGTTCGCCGGTATTTTCTCTTAACGATAATTATATCATGAGTGCTTTCTGTGAATACGGACCCTAGCTTCCGAGTGGTTGACTTTTGTGCTGTTCTTGCACTGTTTGCAGTATTATGTCGTCTTACCGATATGCCCGGCTAACACCTATTTTGGCAATCGTCCTTGAATTTTAAATTTGTTTTCAGCGCGAACAAGGCTCCCGTGTGGGCAAGCAAAACATAATCTTTCTGACAAAGTTTGCCTTCGTCGGCGTTAACCTTCTATTTAATGTGATTTTTCCCGAATATAGCATACCGTTAGATCGTCGATTGTATCAGGAAGGGTTAGATATGGGACTACGCCAAACAGTTCTCCTGCAAATAGATAAAATAACGTAAAATAAAACGCAAGTAGAAAGGAGAAGCAGGAATAAATAAAAGATTGTTGCATAAACTTTTGCTGAAGAAACCTGCCACCAATGTTAGCATACGTGAGAATGCTGCACCAACGGTTAGCATCTCATATTTGCCTAGCACCCTGGACATAAGTTAAATGCTGACTAAAATATATGTGGTGGCATCTTTAAGCCAAAATAACAGAACTTTTTATTAGTAAGTGCTTTTTGCCATAGGCAGGCAGTATTCGCTAAATATATGTCCCGCGTCATGAGTGGGTAACATTTGCTCTTTCGAACAATTGAAGCGTAAAAGCATCCTTTTCTTCTTGGTGAATATGTGCCCCGAAGAGTAACTGAGAGTGCTTTGCACATAAACCGGCTGTGGATAGTCAGTACGATGGCGAAATTATTTTCATTTAAAGGGCAAGCTTGGATAATCCTGCACGGTATTCTTTGCGGGCGTGGTACTACACTAGGAGATCGCGAAGCCGTAAGAGGATGTAGTGTACGTGCGAGGCCCGATAGCTCATGGTGGCGTCGTTGGCGGTGCAGTTTAGTGAAGACGAGGTTAAGGGCTGCTTCCCGGCATCGATCTCTCAACCGAGGGAAACCCGCGCCTGCCCAAGGCGTGCTCTGCTTGCCACCGCCGAAAACGGCGAAGCCCCCCCTCTCTTTCTATCTCGGTCGAGAATTGATCTCGTTGGACGTACGCTGTTGGTCTCGCAGATCGCGTTGCCTCTTCGCTCGCTTTTGCCTTTCGGTTTGCCTCCAGTCCTTTTACTTTGTCTCTGCACCGTAAACGTTGTTCCGCGAAAAGCGTGCAGCGTCGCGGAACGCTAGGGATTATAAAATTACGTCTAGGCATTATACTCTCTGTAGAAGCGTGAGACGCTGGGCCAAGTAATTCGACATGGCTTGTGGCGTGACACAGCGTACCGTACACGTTGACGTAGCGTTGTAAAATGAGCGCGCAAAATGCCGCGCATACCCTGTTCTTTCGCTGGCGCAATCTTCCCGCTTAGTTTTTGTCATGCGGCACGTTCCCGCGTGCTTATCGGGCGCTGAGCTCTCGCTTTCACGGGTCGATTGTTAATGCCATTTTTGTTTTGCTGTCGTTGCAATAAAGCCCTCTAGTTGTTAGTAAGCGCTTTGTGGCGCGTGTCCTCTCTGTTTTTCTGGCATTGTTTGCCGCCACATGTCTGTATAGGCATCACTGATTACTTTTCCTCGGTATGGCTCTTTCGGTTGTTCCTGTAGGTTTTCTATCCATACCCCACAGACAATAGTTGCTGGGGTACGTAGAATACTCTTTATCACCAATAACCACGTAAATGCCACACGCTGTCTTAAGGCGGATATAACGATAGTCATATCGTTAGATTGTCGATAGTGCCATATTTATGTAGAATTTATTTACAATTTATGTAAAACAAACAATTTAAGTGAATCGTCAACAGTTGTTTGTTGACCTGTGTATATATTCGCATACCATATATATATATATATATATATATATATATATATATATATATATATATATATATATATATATATATATATGTGTGTGTGTGTGTGTGTGTGTGTGTGTGTGTGTGTGTGTGTGTGTGTGTGTGTGTGTGTGTGTGTGTGTGTGTGTGTTTATGTGTGTGTGTGTGGGTTTTCACTGCCCATAGCCGCTGATTTGCGCACTCGTGGGATATAATTGACGATGACAACCAGGGTCCGTTTTCACAAATCACTTCGCGCGCTAGCGTGCTTCTTAACTGTAGGCGCCTGCCAATCGTGATAGCGTAGCGAAGGCGGCTGGCCAACGAGAAACAGTTCTTAGGAACAAGAAATAATCGGGAATTCAGCCCCAGATTACACGAACACCGACGGAGCACGACGCCTCCCCGTGCTTCATCGCCTGTGCGCGCTGTTCGATGACCGCACATACAACTCGAACCAAATCTCTCGGCGAAGTTCATGCTTCGAACGGCAACAAACGTAAGCGTGCACTATTAACCCTCGTTACCGTATATTCCATCGCGCACCACTAACCGCCTCGACGCGTCGTGCAGCTCTCACTGAGCTGAATGGCACTATTCAGCCAGTTATACAAGCTCGTTTTCTTTCATTTATTTACGTCCTGTCTTCCTGTCTCCCCACGGGGCGTACGCGGACTCTTCGGCCTCGACATTCTCCCTGACGACTGTTGGGAGTTTTCTTTCTTTCCTTTGTTGTTCTCTGCTCTCACGGTGGTTCTCCATCCTCGCGCATTATTGGGTTTAGACGGGGATTGTTCTTTTTCTCCGGTACAAAGCCTTCCGCGTTGCTGCTGCTGCTGCAGCTGCTGTTCGTGTGTGCGATGTGTATGTACACGTGTGTGTGTGCAAGCGGGGCTCCTACTACGCGGTTGTGCGTCGGGCGGTTGTTGTTCGGCTCCACCTCGTGCCTCGCCATCCTAATTGGTGGTCCCTCCGAGTCACGTTCCGGGCAACGCTTACTTCGGACCTGAACCCGCCATCCGCCACTCGGCCAGTTCGGGCGCCATGGCTCCAGACACTGTACGTAATATAGTACCGACGTATATACAAACACACAAACAACGCGCGCGCGCTGGCATTAACACGTTGCCCGCATGTCGCAGACCGGTCGATCAGATCTAAGTCGCTTTTGAAATTCTCGCGGCGGGGTACCAACTCGTCGAAATACACGCAGTGTTTTCGAAGCTATAGGCTGCGTGCGCTGTGCTTGGCGAGTCGATATATTATAGCAATTTCTTTCTCTGTGCTATAGTAATGAGAGTTACGGAACAGGAATGGGAGACCCCATAGAGACGAACACAAACGCTGTGCCACGTTGCAGTGAATGTGAAGAGCACAGCAGCAATAAAACTGCGTATTGCGAAACTAACTTTTTTATTAGGCCAACCTGGTGCCCAGAAATACAGGCTACGCTCAAGGCATAACGATATCGACGAGCGCAGTCGGCGATCGTCAGAATCTGCGCGATCAGCGGGTCAACCGCGTCAGCTTTTATACACGACTTGTTCAAGGTTCCTGATGGTTCCAGTGTAATCGCTGGTGCCCGCGCATCTTCCAGAAAGTACAACATTATTCGCGTCGCGCATGCAATCAGATTGAGAAACTTCCGATACATGCAGGTGCGTCCTGCGCTGAGCGATGAGGTTTAACATTTGTTAGCTGGTGAAAAGCGGTTAGAAAGGCAAACAAGTTCGCGCGTAAGCTGTACAACTTCCAGTGTCTTTGGATGTGCGCCTTCGGAGCTGAGCCCCTGCAACTTCGGAGCGACATTTGCGCTTATTAGTAGCCATAAACCGAACTAGCCAAAATCAGGAATCTCATCGGCAACACGACGCATTTGGCTCGTTGTTCGTTTGCTCGTTTGTTTGTTAGTAAGCAACCGTGTTCTCGTGCACTGTCAAAGCACCGGCGAAACTTCCCATGAAACAAACCTCTAGGGAGATTTGCCGAAGAGTCAGCGGGGGTAAACACGACTCATCGACATGGTCTTTATTAGGCTCTCCAACTCTGGAACCTGTCGCAGTTATTAAAATAAGGGCCCGTGTTGCCGAAACAGTTTGTGTGGTAGTAAACAAACGATTGTAAAAACAGGCACTGCTTAATTGTCGTATCAAAGTGGTTTCAGCCAATCACAAGCAATAAATACGAACAAAAACCGTTGTGGATTCGGCCCCTATGCTGCCACAGAAAAAAAGAGGAATATATGCAGGCACAAGATTGACCCGCTTTCTTTCTTTTTTTTTTTTTTTTTTTGAACGTATTCATATATCTTGGCGCATGCTATGGCTGAGTTCCACACAAGACGCATTTATTCACCATAAAGTTCGAGAGCGAAAGATATGTGGGCGGTAGTTATCTGGAAGCGAAGGCACTCTGCCCAGTCTATATGTAGACCAAAACAGACTTATAAACCACGACAGAAAATGCAACAGACGCGCGTACGCCACGCCTAGCGCACACGTTGAAGAACTCATGGTGGTCAATGTTAATCGAGGTCCTCCATAACCGCGTCTCTCATAGCACCAGTGTTGCTCCAAGACGTTAGCCACGAATGAATGAGTGGAAGTCAGAACTGCCGATCTTGCAAGGACATGTTTGTATACGGAGTACATTTAATTTAGGCGATCTAGACAAGCTCCTAGACATTTAACCACGGGTTCACACAATTGTATCGGCCTGCTTTTGGGCTAGTCACGTGGTTTAGAGACGCCATAATTGCTAGGAATGTCGATTGCTTGTTCGCTCCGCCGTAACCTCAAACTTGAAACACGTAAAGTAAGTGGAAGCTTTTTATTCATTCTTCCCTTTGCAAAACATGCAGGGACAAATTCACAGCGCGTACTATTCGTAAATCTCGTTTGCCATTGGCGGACGCCAACTCTAATATGTCCGTCGTCACGATTGGCTGGTATTCGCTCTTACGAACAATTCTAGCGTAAGTATATATACCCATATATTTTTGTGCATGCGGGCCGTTGATTTTAAACGACGCCGTTCTCCTTCTTTTCAGTGTTGTTTCGAGACCGGCGCCGGAAAGTGGGTCGTGTTTGCTCGCGAGCCGTAATGAAATTAAAGAAATGCAGGGGGGAAGGACAACGTTGTTATTAGTTCACGACAAGCACGTTCCTCTAGACCCTTATTTTCCTTTCTCGCGTTTAGTAAACGGAGAAAAGACAGAAGCTTCAAATAAAAGAAGGATCTGCAAAAAGAAATAGTAAAGAAAAAGAGCGCGGAATGGCCGCGGGCGACGTTTCAGGCGTTTTCTCGTGTTTTATCGAACTAAATGTGAGCGTGTTTGCAGCGATGAAGTGTGTTTCGTTTTTCTCTCTCTCTCTTTTTTTTTTTGCGAGAACGTTCGCCTTCATCCGAAGTCCCAAATTTGCCGGCATTTTAGTCCCATAACGACGTAACGAGTAATCATTTAAGCTGCGTTGGGCGCTTTTACGGCACGCATTCAAGTGCACGAGAAGTTTACCAATTTAGAGCGAGGAGCGACTAATGAAAGGAGTATTAATGACCGCGCGTATCTCTTAACAATGCCAGTAGTGGGTGAAATGTCTAATCAAAGATGCAGGAAAACGTGAGCGATTGACTAGCTCTTTCATCTAAACTTTAGCTAGGTGGTTTGCTATCGTGTATCCACTAGGGACTAGGAGGATTTTTAAAATTGTGCTCTGTACCTGTTTTGTGAGGGTTACTTTAGCAATACTGTTATAGGTGCTTGGCAAGGAACAAGTACAAAGCCGCAATGCATGACTTGGAGTTGTTACCCTTAAACCTTTCTTATAAGTTTTATCGCAATACTACGTTTAGGTTAGTTGGTGCATTGCTTAAGGAGGATGCGTGATGCAAGGTTAAAATCAATGGAACAAATAAGGGGAGACAGAAAGAGCGCTCGTTTTGTCTTCTCTTATTTCTTCCATTGACATTAACCTTGCGCCATGCATCCTTCTAGAACTTCTCATGAAATTCTGTCTATTGGATTATTTTTTTTCTTTAGGACCAAGGAAAGTTCGATGAGGACTTTCAAAGTGTACAGCTAAAGTTGAATTTTGCGCATATTATTATCTGTTTTTTCTGGTCTCCTCGCGTTCTTTACGAAGAAGATTATACGCTCGTAAGTCTGTGTTACGGAAATGCGATGTAGAGACTGTTCCTATGTGCAGATTCGTGCCGGTATCTCCCGGAGAAACGGGCTGAAGCGAAGAAATCTGCTATATTCGGAAACCACGAGACACGATGTATGAGTAACCGGATTGGTTTAGGAATTCGGGGTTGAATTGTCTAAAGAAAAAGAAACACGTTGTTGACACGCATCGCCGAATACTTCGCTACAGGGAACTGGCATGAGAACCATGCGTCACGGTGTAAAGAGCTGAGATAAACGAATATGAATACTCAATGTAAAATGAGCCTTGTACGCCTCATCTGTGCGCCTGTTCATCTCAGATCGCATCGCGGCCTGGTGTACGGGTTCGGGATTCAGTATAGTTTGTGTCGCAACTTATCCTCGCCTTTGATCTCAGTATATTTTAATGTGTCTAGGACTATACACAAGCTAGCTCCGCTCTAGATCTTTCCAACATGTGGTGTATTCCCTCACGATATAGTTTAATCGTTACTATTATGTGCAAAGATGTAGCCGTCATCATTAAAAGGTGACTAAATCCCTTTATTTAATTTTATATAAATGAAAAATGTGTTTTGTGCGGCAGCCAATTAGCTTGATCGAAGAAGCAAACAGCTATTGTGAATCAAAATATAACCCCGCAAAGAACAATATACCAGAAAGCCGATACATGGATAGTGCTTAGCGAGCAAATATAACAGCTATTTACGATCACTGCTGTACCGTGTATAGATAGATATGTAATGCCCGCACTAGCGTAACATAGAAAGAAAAATTTGACAAATAACTTTCTGTTTTACTTCACCCCGTTTTGTGAGCCAGGTCTCCAACTACGAGACAGAAACGAACCATCTCTTTTAGAAAAGCACAAGGCATAGCCGTAATATCAAGCCGTAGCCACAAAAATCATCCTCACCCTTGGTTGTTACGCAAAATGCTGAAGAAAAGGTGCGGCT
This sequence comes from Dermacentor andersoni, assembly GCF_023375885.2. Classification (NCBI taxonomy): domain Eukaryota; kingdom Metazoa; phylum Arthropoda; class Arachnida; order Ixodida; family Ixodidae; genus Dermacentor; species Dermacentor andersoni. The sequence continues at coordinate 23,366,139 of NC_092819.1, forward strand.
GCTAAACGTGCGTATGCGTAAGTTTTGCAATGTGGCATAGCACAGAAGGCGACTGCACTACTTGGGACTTGTGGCATGAAACACGCTGCAATGAACATGTGGCATCGAAAGGATGAGCATCATCATGCCGTTTGGTGTCATATACGTGCGTGCAGTGGCTCAAGTGATGTGATAAGCCAATAAACTTTGCTGGCAATGGATGTAGTAGGCTGAAGAGAGAGAGATAAAGAAAACTCAATTCCATGTATAACTGGAGATGGAAGTCAGATGCTTTCGTCCTCTAAAGAAGAAAAGGGGGAGGGGGAGGAGGAGAAAGAGAAGGGGACGAAAAAGGAGTAGTAGTAGTACGCCTGCATTTACTTCAAGGTACTGTATAAAGCAACAACGAGGAGTTCAAAGTATAGAAATAAAAAGTCAGGAAAAAGGGAAGAAGAAAAGATCGAGCACATAAGGCGCTAGGCAGGTTTCTAATTTCAGCAAGGTCCGAGATCCATCGCCTTTCCTGTTTTCTGGGGCGTGCCATTCGCATTTCCTTTTCTTTCTTTTTGTTGAAAAGACGAAAACTTGGATGGGGTCTCTTTTCAAACACCAAGAGCCCCTTATGCGTTCTTTTTCGCGTCTTAAGCGGTCGAGCACTATGCTGTCTAGAGAGTGGGCCGACTTGCGAGAAGGGTAAACCACGCCCCGGTGCACCTTTTATTCACCGGACGGTTTTCTTAGCTGATCCGCTTGGGGAGGACGACATCGTTTGCCAGTTTGTGTGTTTAGCCACGTCGCTTAAGCCGACGTTCTTAATGACCGACGTTGAGAAAGCAGCTATTTACAGCTCATTACGTTCGAGACATTACTTCGGCTAAGACCAACGTGGCGTTGGAGGTGGACGTTATACAGTTGGTGTTAACAAATCAGGAGTGCGGTCGTGCGGACAAACGCGTACTTATGCACCACGTGCCTCGTTTGCGTGACAGCATCGTCTGCTCAGTCTCGAACGCCTCGTAGTTCCTACGAGAGGAGCGCATTACTTTGGAGCAGAGTGTACTTTTAGCTTTCTTCCGTTCTTCCGCTCACTTTGCGTAAGCGTCTGTCAGACTCAGTAACTGGGCCGATTCCGCAGGCAGTGTAATTAGAGGTGGTAGTTTGCTGCGACGATCCTGGTACTAATGCAGGATGTGTGTCCTAGCAAGAGTTCCAACGTAATTTGTATGTAACGCGAGCCGACCCTAAGGCAGTGCAACGCCACAGCACCCCCCCCCCCCCCCCCCCCGCTTCATAGCATTTAACGAAGAGATATAATCAATAAGCGAGACCAGCAGCCTATCCCAGCATGTATATACCGAGAAGATATCGCATGACTTAGACAATCACCCTCTGATAATCACCCTCTTACAGACAATCACCCTCTTAGCAGCAAACTCGCGAGTGGCTGATTTTCAGTGATTCGCGGGCAGCTCTGCAATGCCTGAAGTTGTCAGGCCTGCAAGACCTGCTAGTCACTGATATTAACTGCTGACACACGATAACCTGCAGGTTAAGCCGCAGTGTTATGCTCACTGTGGCTTATAGTTGGACGTGTCAGAGTTCCTTCTCATTTTCTTTCCTTCACTCACTCCCTTTATTTCACTTCCTCTCACCATCTCAACTAGAGTAGCTCGTCGCTAGGCTAACCTCTCCAGAAAGCATTATGCTTTCTTTCTCTCTCTCTCTCTCTCTCTCTCTCTCCGATGACTCCTGCCCCGTTTTTAAAGCGAAGCTTTAAAACGTGGTTCACCTGGGTCGGTCGATCATTGACTGGTCGTATCCTCGTCGAGTAGATTCCTCCTCATCCTTCAGAGAACGAAAACGAAGCGCGTCCGGTGGCATAATTTGAACCTGGCCCCCCACCAGCCCAGCAGCCTGATGCTCTAAGCGTTGGGCCAACCGCACGTGTATTCCTGTCGGGCCAACGCTAACTAGCTCTTTCAGATGATGGCCGCGTGTTGATTATGATGGCGATTTCAACATTATGGTATATATCCACAACGGGGTATCGGCCAAGAAGCGGCCGGTAGGTTTAATATAGATAAGAAGAAAAGAAGAACTGCAAGCGGACGTAAGAGTCCCACATTGTCTAACACGGGTGCGCGAGTGGGCAAGCGCGTGCCAGTTACCGTTACTCCTCCCCCCAAAGAAGGACGCAGGAATGAAATAGGCAGATTTAGAACATTTCATTAATCGCGTCATTAAGATTCAAAATTGGCGTTGAATCTGCATAATTTTTTTCCTCACAGTATCCTTTAAAGCAGTTTCTTTGTCCTGTAATCCCTATTGCCTCCGGAAGCATCTGATAAGACACATCTGCGGGATCTATTGAAATATCTTCTTTAAGCCGCGGTTGTACATGAGGCTAGCCGTGATTCGAACCTAACCATTTGTTGTGTTTGCCGAGTGTTTTAAGGCAGAAGAGCTTTCCCGTGACATTGCGTGAAACACCTGCAAGGGAAATGACGTAAGAGGTAAACCGCATGCGAGCCACCCAAGAAAGCGCAAATGAAAGTGTCCGAAAGTGCTGCCCAATTTTCAAGCACACGTTCCGTGCGTTCCCTTTCGCGCACGCGCGCACACACACGCATGAACCCCGCTGGCCCTGGAATCTCCAAGGCAGATCTGGTTGTGGCCTAGCTAATTTTATGACACGTCACCAAAGAGCGAGGAAATTAAACTTCAGTACCGCAGGTTATCACTTATATATGCCACTAAAAAAGCTCTCGAAGAGGGAAATCTGGATCGAAATGGAACCGTCTGGAAATGCAGTTTGTCTCCGTTTCATGTACCTCCAAACCTTTTTCATTCATTTTGTCGCTAAGTCACTCTGGCGCATCATAGTCTAAGTTGCGTCTGAGCCAATATACCAAATTTAATTAAAGCTGTCACTATATCTGTTATTTCAGTTTAGCTGACAACGTCCAGCAGGTGCTCGAAGAAGTGCAGTTTTTAAAAAAGTGGTAATTTGTAGCGCTTTTTTTTTAGCTCACACGTCACGTTACAGTCAGTGCATGCAGGCTCTCATCACTTTGTGGAGGCGTGACTGTCGCTTCGAGCGCCGGTTACGAAGACGACGACCCACGACCATGTAGTGCAAGATTACGAGTCCCCAGAGTGGGTACGTGCCAGTATATCTAAGGATCTACGTCTATACAAGACGCTACGCGCTCGTCCTGATCGGACGCGTCTAGCTACTGCCGCTCCCGGGAAGAATTGGTACCATATAAGGACGCTTCAATTGAATTTAAACTGCTTTAGATTCTTTTTTTAACGTGCGCGCAATGACCGCTAGAAGAGCGCTTTTGCATCCCGCTCCGATGAATATATGGTCGCTGCGAGTGCGCATTGAACCCGCGACCTCCATGATAACAGAATGACATACTTCCTGAGTTTCTGCGGTGGTGAATGTCAACTTGGAATGCGGTTGACTTCTGGTTGACTTCTAGTTGACTTCGAATGCGGTACACTTTCTACTTTTCTGTTAATACTCCTTGCTGTCTTTATTATCTTTTGTTATTCAACGAAAATTACAAGTGACGAAAAAGAAAGAGAATGAAGTGAAAACTTACGCTTCAACAGCGAAGGAGCGATTCAGAGTCGCTCTGGTAGAACGCAAGAACGCCCCCCCCCCCTCCGGCTTCCTTTTCTTCCTCCTCTCCCTTCCCCTCTAGGGAGCAGCCTGTGGCGGAGAATTTATTGCCTCTGATAACAGTGTGGCCTACGCTTTCTTTACGTCCCGCAGGCTCGAAGCGGCACTCACCTAAATATTTCTTCTCACTTTTTTTTTCCATTTCTTTTTCTCGTTTATTGTTTTTTTAAGCACCGCTTTTAAAGTTTTCGCCTTTGCGTGGGCAGCAACGAAGACAGGTATCGCGCTCTCCTGCGTCCGTTTTTCCTGGTGGTGGAAAACTGGGAGGAGACAGAGTGTAGGTGAAAAAAAAATTAGAAAGAAATCAAGAATGAAAAGGAAACAGTGTAAGAAGTGGCGAGTATACTGTGGGAGGAGCTAAAGGAGCTACACTTCAGATCGCTTTCTCTGGCGAGAAATATGGCGCGCAGTCAACTCCCTTTACCTTTTTTTTCATCTTTTTTTTTTCGCCAGACCTCTTCGTCTTCTGCCTGTTCTGGAAGAAAAAAAATATAAAGAAATACTCGTTGACACGCGCAGATTTTTCGAGCAGTTACGCTTTCTTGTCGAACGTCACGCGATTACCGTCGGATAATTGTTTATTCGCTAAGTGACAGGCGGTGCCTTGTCTTAGAGGAATTCGTGCATGTATAATTGAAAGTCAATCATTCCGCTTTAAAAAAAAATCAAAATCAAAACAAAACGCGGATTTGTCGATTATAGGAAGTATATGCATTCTATTTCTTTCTTCTTCTTTTTTCAGCCTGTTGGAGCGCTCACATTTTTCACTCAGCCGCATTTCATCGTTCCTTTTCGTCTCAGTATACACGAGGTATGTTTCGGATAATTGCGTCTTACGTAAGTATAGTAAAACCGTTCGCCCCTCCCGCGTGTCTTGCATATGTACAAAAGCGCTCTAAAATAATATATAGAAGGAAAGAGATGCATAAAAAAATGGACAACCGTTTATCTTGGAGAGCAGGATAACTTGACGAACGCGCTTCACATATTGATTTCGTCAGAAGCACAGCAAAAGCAAAAGCGGCGATTAAAAATCTGCATTTGGCTAAACTTGCCGATTACAGAAAAAAAGAATAAAACTCAACGCACTTTTATGCGAGGCATTTTTACATTGCTGCTAGACTGCGAAATCTCACGAAGCTAACGTTTCTTGGAGCAAGGACAACTAAGAGAATATGCTAATGAAGCCTGTGATTCCCATTAATTAAAAATCCATGGTATAAAATTCCGAGGAGCTTGAACGAAGAAAACAGAGCGGAAATATGTTCGTCGCACGCGCATATTGCGAGACCCGAAACGACCAATGAAATACACATATGCAGATTTCAGTAATTGAACGCTGCCTGCCTGCAACAGTGCAGCCTTATAAAAGCTTTTCGGTGCTTTAGTCTAGGAGTACGCATGCTTTGACAGTGTGCAGTAGTCACCATTTCGCACCTGGAAAAATTGATTAACTATATAAAATTAATTAATTCATTCATACAACGCGCGTAAGAGCCATGTTGTCTGTTCTCGAAAACACGAAGACGACCATGAGGTAGCGCGGCGCGAGGAACATTCAGGATAGCAACAACTACCCATTGAGGAGCTCCTGCGCACAAATAGCCAAGGATAAATAGGGTTTAAGTGCAGAAGTTGGAAGCAGTACGTCTCCGGATACCTTATTTGAGCTATACATGGACATTCGTTTCCTTTAAGACTAAATGAAGAATAAACAGTAATAAGTTAACATTCTAGCACGCGGAATCACCAAGACATACGCAAGGACAAAAACAAAAGTAAACACTCCAAATTACTGTGAATAAAATTTTGTCTGATGAGCACGTGTCCGTACTCATAGACAATTATTTCACTGCCACGAAAGCTGTCTTTTCAAGCCCACTAAGAGGTCTCATCCCAAGCGAATGCTCGGATGATTGCTCAAAACTAATTTCGCGGCGTAGCTTTTTTCTTTTATCAGTTTACTACATAGGCGGCATCCTATAGAAACACGCACGCTCCACACGCGCACACGACGCGGATCTTGCACGTTGAAAAGAAACAAAGAAAAATAAAGACGTACTTACTGAAGGCCACAGTTTATTTATTTATTTTCTTAAAGTGGGGGGGGGGAGGGCTCAAGAACAGCTTTACGCCTTTACATTGGTGCACTTGTGTTACACAGATAACATAAAATCAAAAAAACAAAACACAATGTCTCAAACAACAGTGCTACAAAGTGCTACAAAAAAATTGAATTATTCAGAGACAGAAGTCAGATAATGAGCAAGAACTGAATATATCGAGATCATCACTCAAGTTATTTTGTTGTGTTACAAGACGTGTTATATCATGAGAAGCCAACAAACACTGACACCAAGGACAACATAGGGGAAATTACTTGTGTTTAATAAATGAAATAAAGAAACGATAAATTAATGGAAATTAAAGTGGATGAAAAAACAACTTGCCGCAGGTGGGAACCGAACCCACAACCTTCGCATTTCGCGTGCGATGCTCTACCAATTGAGCTACCGCGGCGCTGTTTCCCCGTCCACTTTCTAAGGTATTTATGCGTCGTAGTAGACACTCCCAGGGTTCTACTACGACGCATAAATACCTTAGAAAGTGGATGGGGAAACAGCGCCGCGGTAGCTCAATTGGTAGAGCATCGCACGCGAAATGCGAAGGTTGTGGGTTCGGTTCCCACCTGCGGCAAGTTGTTTTTTCATCCACTTTAATTTCCATTAATTTATCGTTTCTTTATTTCATTTATTAAACACAAGTAATTTCCCCTATGTTGTCCTTGGTGTCAGTGTTTGTTGGCTTCTCATGATATGACTAATAAAAATCGGGACCCTCGGTTAATCCCCTCTCTTCTCGTTTAAGACGTGTTATAGCGTTAGAGGTGCAAGAGGAATTCACGTAGAAAATGGTAGGATTACGCAGGTTAGGGCGAGGCACGCGGAACGTTACAGCTGACAGTAGCCGCGGACAGGAGTAGCGGTTGTGAATTAGTTTGTACAAAAAACTAGTAATCACGGTATTTGCGCCTTACTTCTAGGGGTCTAATATTAAACATGCGCAGTACACGCTCATAGGCACAAAATACGCGGCGTCCGAGAAATCGATCGTATACAGGATACGAATGAAACGTCGTTGAACACATTCAATTTTTGCAACATTGGTCAAATTAATGCAGTTCCATACAACAGAACTAACCTCTAACATCGAACGGACAAAAGTAGAATACAAGAGAGTAACGCAGTTCACATTCGTAAACTTTTTAGTCATCCTTGATATGAGGCCTAACTTCCTGTAGGATACATTAACGACGTTTGAAACATGTTCTTCGGAAGTTAGCCCGGAATCAACCAATATTCCCAAGTCGCGCGTACGAGTCGCTCTTTTCAAACGAATGTTTTCAAGTGAGTATTCGTATATTAAAGGGCACATTTTGCGATTTAAGGAGACAACAACTGTCTTAGTTGGATTAATGCTCAAAAAGTTGGAAGCACACCACTTCGCAACAGAATTAACACCTTCCTGTAATAATTCACAATCCTGCTCTAATTCTATTTTACGGTAAAGTTTAATACCGTCAGTTTATAAAAGGAGACGCGAATAACGCAAACATTCTTGAAGGTTATTGACAAAGATATTGAAAAATAATGGGCCTAACATCGACGCTTGCGGAAAACCGGAAGTTGATTCATCAGCTAAAGAGTACTTAGCACCAACGCTAACATAACTTAACCAAGTTGACAGGTAGTTTTTAATAATCGTGCATAAGCTAGCACTAATGCCGTAACTCAAGAGTTTATGCATAAGAAGATCATGAAGAACAACATCAAATGTTTTTGACAAGTTGGAGTATACTGCGTCTATCTGTCTTCGGTTAGCAACAGCGAGTGCTGCAGCATCAAGAAAAGAGACAAGGTTTGTTTCCACAGACCTACCATGAACAAAGACATCTTGGTATACACTAATCTCATGCTTAAAGAAAAACGACAGATGTGTAAACGTAGCTCTTTCAAACACTTTTGCAAACGGAGACAAAAGTGACACGGGGCGATAATTTTTCATGTCGCTCATGCTGCCACTTTTATGAACTGGCACAACTATTGCATTCTTCCAACAAGAAAGAAAGACACTTGCACGGAAGGCAAGATGTACACAGAATTCCAATCCGAAGCCTACGGTGAGCAAGAACTGATGTTTTATCCGCGTCATCGGACCATGGCGCAAATGTTTTTCTCGCTGAGAGTTTGAATGACCGCAATTGAGGGATTATCGAGTCATCACACTTTGAAATACGGCCACGGTTCACTGCGAGGTATCTTCATTGGTATCTACGCCATGTTTTCCCTCTGCATGTTTTGTTACCTGTGTTCTTATGCGCGTGTTGTTACATGTCGCATGTACATGCGTGCATCATTTCAGTTACCATCGCATTTGCCCATAATAGCACGCTGCGCATGCCGCCAGGCTAACTTTTGTTTTCATTAAAGCATCTGTCTCTGCTCGGAACTTGACACTATTGTTTCCTGTATAGGATAGACGGCCTTGGAACGCCTCGCAGCCTTCAGTACGCTGCACGGTTTAATCTGCAACAGCGATGCGCAGGTCCGCGCATCAGCATATACAGACGGCGCAGAGCGATCGCGCGGCGTAGCGGTAACAGCGGGCGGCGCAAAATTGAATCGCCGCACATCTTCCGCGCGGTGTCGCATTTCTCGCATTTTAATGCGGTACACGAAACTGAAGATTAAAAAAGCGGCGCGTCGCTGATATAAATGTCGAGGTGTAAGCTACGCCGGGCCTCTGTCGTTTCATAAATCACTTCTCCTCTGACGCCGCTGCGGGAATTCCGGTGTGCGCCGCGTCTTCTGATGAAATTGCACAGACTCGTAGAAGGAAGGGCCGAACGCGTCCGCAGCAGGAAAATAGTCGTGGGTTGCATTCGGACTGTTTTGAACGAAGCCACGTAAAACTAGGCGCGGTAGCGCGTCGTCTGTATTGTGATGATAAGCGAGGCAAAATGTCATTTGCTTTGGAAAGAGTACAATATTCCGATCAGGAACGGCAGACGGTACTGTTGTAGCCGACTAAAGAAAAAGAAAAAAGAACAAGAATCATTATTTCCTGTTGCCTTATTTCCTAGCAGGAAACATTTGATCGAATCTTAATGCAAACACTGTTGAGCAGACGACTAGGCTAATAGAACATTACCAGCCAGTTACTAGCCGTATACGTGACTCCCTGCCGGTTGAGCTGTGACTGCGGTTGTCAACGCAAAAACGGACAAACATACACGTTTTGAGATACGGTCCTACCGATTCTCCTTTTGATGCCAAAGTGGCAAATGACATATTGAACGAAAAAGCTGGCGGCGTCTGTAGCAGTGAAACGGAACCCAACTTCACTTTGGCTGTGACTTCCCTAGCGCGCGCTCGTGACGCTTGCTCGCGCTTCCTGAATAGGAAAATTTTCAAGGATTCCTTGGATATATGAGCGCGTCACAACTTTCTTTAAGAGGAAGCTTTAGCTCGGGCCCAACTCCGACGCGGCCCATTCAAATACATGTAAAAACGCAAAAACGTTTTTCTGAGATAACCCCTGAACCGATTTTAATGAAATTTGTTGCATTTGAGAGAGAAAGTTAAATTCTAGTGACTGTTGGAAGCGGAATTTTGATTTAGGGCTTGAATTTTGTTAAAAGGATTTTCAAAAATTGAGACGTATGAAAAAAATAGAAGCACGAAGTTTACAAACTAATAGCTCTGCATTGAGAACAGATATCGCGATTCTGTAAAGGGCATCCATTAGACCATTCCAAGCGGACAAATTTGATATTTCAGTTTACATCTTACGTGAATTTGTTACGTTGTTTACAAGGGTTCTGCAAAAGTTGTAATTACACATTACTCCATTTTTCGAGGTTCATGTGTAACATACCAATTTTGTCCGCTTTAGACGTGCTATCAGGTACAATTCACAGAATTGCGATATCATTTTTTCTTGCTGAGTTACGGAGTTGTAAACTTGATAGTTTCGTTTTCTGAAAATTTGCGATTTTTGACAAATTTTTATAAAAAATTCACGACATAACTCGAAATTTCGAAACCAACAGTCACTAGATCTTAAGTCTTTCTTTTAAATGCAACAAACCTCGTCAAATTTGGTGCAGTGGTTGCCGAGAAAAACGAATTCTCCTTTTACATGTATTTAGATAGGAGCACCCGAGCTAAAGCTTCCTCTTAATGCTTTTTCGTAAGTTGAATTTTTGTGCTGGCGTGGCTCTTGCTGCTTGGTCGCCGACACCAGCGTTAAACCACGAGAGGCGAGCGCAAGATTTTAGATTATATATGGCGCAGAACAGCGTCGTGATTACAGCCTGTCGTGATTGTCGCATCATGAGCACTGAAGCTATGAAACATTCAAATCCTTCAGGTAGACATGCACGTATACGTGCCTCCAAGAAGTATTTGTTCAAGTGGCGCGCTATCTACGGCTTAGATTAGCTAGAAGAGTTGACTGTTGGGCTAGTTGGTCGTCCATATTTGAAGTAATACCTATTTCTCCTCGAAAGTCAGCTCTTACCTTCGGTAAGAGCTGACTTTCGAGGAGAAATAAGCACTGACTTGTTTAAACAACTTGGTTCAGACTCCAGCCACAATAGAATTACTGATGAGATCTTGCTCTTTTCATAAAAAACAAAAAGAAGAAAGAAAAAAGACAGGAACAATTCAGACCCTCATGATCTCTATGGCTCTCACTATATATATATAAATATATATATATATATATATATATATGTATGTATGTATGTATGTATGTATGTATGTATGTATGTATGTATGTATGTATGTATGTATGTATGTATGTATGTATGTATGTATATAGTGAAAGAAATTGCGCACTTTAACAAGCGTATGTAAATTCAAACAGAAGGATAAAATGGGTCCAAATAAAAGTACTGAAAAAACAGTGATTATATTTTCGTTTGGCTTAAGAAAACTTCCAGACTTCCGACGCGTTAAACTTGGTCGGCTGAGATGCCTTTCTTGAAGCCGGCCGTACATGCGCGAAACGCGAGCTATTTGCGTGCCGCCAAATCCGTTCGTGCTGCCCACCGCCACAGACCCGTGTCACACTATAGATTTACATTAGCGTAAAAACAAGGTGTATTTCACAATGCACTGTAATACAGAAAAGAGAAAATGAATAAATAAAAAATAGAAAAATATTCTATGAGCAGAAATCAGTATACTTCGAATCCTTTTTACAGCACGCATCGTGGGAGATCAATCAGTGTTTCAGGGCTTTATTGTTAAAACTTGTCGACTTCTTTTTTTTTTTGTACGAGGATGCCGAGGTACTCATATAATATTCATCTTTCCTTCACGAGAACTTGCAACCCCCCCCCCCCCCCGCCCCCCCCCTTCCCCACAAGAAAGAAAAAGCGTTAGGAAGAGTGCAGTTGCCGCTCCTAAGAACGAAGAGAAAGTAATGAATACAAAGGACCACGAAGGAGAAAGATTAGGTGAAGCCACGTCGACGTTGGTGAAAAAAAAAAAAGATTTATTCTTATTTCATGCCTGAGTGATTGCGGAAAGGAGACTCTATGTATATTCCCAGGGGAGGCGCAAGGCTATTTCCTCCGAGATCATTGACCATGCGGGGATGAAAGCAAGTAGAACGCGTCGGAAGCTGAAATTGGGGGCCTGCTACCTGCTTCTCTGAGAGAGTAGCGACTTCGAGTCTAAAGGCTTCATCCCCGTAAGGGTGAGCGTTTCAGGATCAATAATATAAGGTCCGCTAGACAAGCATGAAGCTGATAAAGCGACAAAGCATTCGCGTGCGTCAGCATATACTGATACACGCTTAACCCTTTCGGTCGCAGTGTCTGCAGTGTCACCTCCTTGTGCCGCAAGGCAGTGTCATAGGTCAACTTTGGTGCTAACAGCAATGCGGAACGATGTTATTAGAGGAACACTACTTCCAGCTATGACGGGATGTTCGAAGGCTTCCTCCCCTCACGAGTGCACTTTTCTCATACATAGTCTTTCTACTTTATACAGGGTCTGCCTGCATGTCTTGCCCGAATAACTTACTAAATATCAAAGATTTAACAACGCTCGCTCATAACATTCATGAATGAAGAGGTGCAAACGCGGTCCGCGATTGGCCATCATCCCAGCGGTAAACTCGTAATCACGCTGATCGCAATTTTCAGCATAAAGCCTAATAAACTAGTTTGTCAATACAAGTTGAGTCATGTCTTGATTATTCTATATTCTTGATATCATTTGTTTTTCTGTTACTATACTTTCTCAACAAGGATTCCACCTCTATTTATTGTGAATGAGTCCGAAAAAAAAAAAAAGACAGGTACGATACAAAAGAAGAGGAAGCAATCAGGAACAGGTGTAATGGGAGAAAGATGTTCAGCTTATACGACGCACGAAATGTCGCGATTAATGCCACCGCGGTCAGTAAAATGGCTCGTGAATGAGCTCGCAAACATTTGGTCGAATCAGCTTCCCTCTTGATGCTTGGAGCGACGAGCGAAATAAAAAGAAAAACAGGCAGTTGGGGAAGAGGGTCTCAGCAAAGCTCCGCCGTCTTTTCGAGGTCGTAAAAGCGGGAAGTTTTCTTTTAATTTTTTTTTGTAATTGTTTACGACGCCAGCCAGCGTCACCACCGCAACGATTACCGTATACGCAGCCTTCTTCGCACCAGCTTCTCTTTCATTTAAGAACGCGAAAAATACGTCATTCCGCGTTCGCGCTTGCGTTACCCGTCCACGAGTCCTGCAGGAAACGTTCGCAGATGCAGTCCTCTCACGGTAAACAGTGATCCCCAGCAAAAAAAGAAAATTAGCTGTAAGTGAAGACGAGCGAGCAGGAAACGACGAAGTGGACGCGCCATGAATGATGCCCGACGCCAAAGGCTTTGGGACTGTCTGGACGTTGTTTGGTAAACAAGCCGCCAGCTGTATATGTTAGAGCATCGTGTGTGTATATATATATATATATATATATATATATATATATATATATGTGTGTGTGTGTGTGTGTGTGTGTGTGTACGTGTCTTGTCCTTGCAGCATGGAGACCACGGAAACGAGCTGGGCCTAGCTGATACGCCATTACTGCGCAGGCTTCTTCATCTTTCGTTCATTTTTCTTTTGCTGCGAGCGCAGCGAGGCTGTTGTGGCAATAAACGCGCGGATTTAATACGGCGGCGCTAATCGCCGCTAACGGCCCGGAAGAAAAGCTTTCAAAGTGCGAGCGTGGTGTCTGAGCTGCCGATCGTACAACAGCAGCATCCGCAGCGTGGGTCCGAAGACACCGGCGTGAACGATAACGGCTGGGCCACAAAGATGGCTCGGCTCACTTTTGTTTAAGGGTGGCCTCGACCGAGTTGAAGCAGATCCCTCGAAGTGTACTTTATTCGCTGTGCACAGTGTTGCCATGAAAGCGCGAGGGACTCTTAGACAGCAGTGAATAGAGACCCTTAACTGTGATTATCGAGCGCAGGACTTATCAAAACTATATTTGCATTTCATTGACGAAGCAAGAAAAAAAAAGGAAACGATGACATGAAAGGAAAAGGAAGAAACGAAGCTGATTGTAAATAGAGAAACTGAAGAACACGTTTTCTTTCTTTCGCTAGCTTCCCCCGGCCTACCCCTCGACCCCCATTTTCTTTCATTTTCCTGCCCCTGAACCACGAAACCTGAGGCGTCAGGCTGACGCAGAGGACTTCATACAATTTTGTCCTATTTTGGTAATCTTTATGGCCGGAAACTTCTCAGAAGTTACAAGGTGAAGTGACTGCATAGTTTTTTAGCGAAATGCGATTCATACAAGGGAGAAATATTCGGGATTAGAGAGCCTTCCGTTACTATATTGTTATGCATTACGTGAGTCAACTGCATTGCTACGCGCTTTTTTGCCCCCCCCCCTCAGAAAAAGAAGAAAAAGAAAGAAAATGGAAAAGCGCTGGTCGCTCTTCGTCGGCCAAAGTATCGCAGCTGGCCACTCGGTCTATTTTTGTGTGTGTGTTTGTGTATGAATATAAATGAGAGGAAGCGATGGCTACATTTTTCGTGACGAGACAAAAAAATAAATAAATAAGGTATGAAAAGTGCTGACGACCGCCAGAACCCGCGAGCACATGCAAAGTTTCGCCCGCGAGAGAACGGGATGCACAGAAAAGAGCACGCACACACTTGCAGGTATACTTACGCAACGAACTGCACAAACACAAACGGCGGCACCTTCTAAACGTGCCGGAGGATACAGGCCTATACGAAGCGGGCGAGTATAAACTAGAAGCGCCGGAGGGGTGGCGCAGCCACGATCACCACGGCTGCGAACCACGGCCCATCTCTCAGCGTTGGGCGCTGCCGAGTCACGTATACTGCCTGAAAAAGAGTCGCCGACAGACTGCGAAGGCCCCGGTGTTGTCGTTCTCGTCGGTTTATTGTGACAACACGAGGAAGAAAGAGACGTTTTGTTTGCGACCCGGCGCGCCGACGGAAGGTTCGCAAACAGCGCCCGCGACGTGTCGACGGTGCTGCACCGACACGACTGCGCAACTTGCATGTGTGAGATGGCCCAGTAAAGCCGTGCAGTAGTGCGGGTGCCGCAGCGCTCGCTTCAGTGAATCGGGGACCGAATCGACATTTTTTCTTTCTTTCGTAAGAGCTGTAGGCAATCGGTCGACCGCCCTCACTGGTAGTATGTGCAAACAAGCAAAACGGATCAACTAGCACCCAAATTCGTCGTGACTCTTTTCATTGATGACAACGAAAGAGTCATTGGCGATTCAGTGGTAAATGCGAGAGAAATGCGTCAGCATTACGCCGCGCCTCCCTTGCTTCGCAGGTCATTTTATCTCACATGATACACGTCCTGCCTGTTCGAGGAGCGAAGCGAAACTGACGGCGTTCCTGAGTACACTGGGGCGGCGACGGTTTCCCTGCCGCAGTAGTTTTTCTCTATCGAGCGCTCATTTGCAGCTGCTATGCTCTTTCTTGCCCAGCTCCGACTGGCTTCTAGGCCACTGACACTCTTCAAAACTTGCCCGTTGGTAAGCTCCTGTAAGCTCTCCCATCCCTTCCCTACCTCTAGCATGTGACCGGCTTCACACACCTTGGACTGGCCTCACACCCTTCACGCACATACGTTTTACCACTTTGAACGCTCCTAATGCTAGCGCAAGAGAGAGAGAAAGAAAAGACGTGTGTGAGCCAAGCTTCTGCAACCTTGAATTATACTAAGATAGCTTGCCTGATGCGTGTTCTGAGCAGTGAACGAGGACATGGATCAGGCGCTGGCCTATGTCCTCGCCTTGTCTTCGCTCTTTCGCACTAATGTTTTGTTCCTCTTGGTTATGAACCAACTCGCCTAGGAGAAGACGGAGAGATAAACCTCTTTATTAAAAAGGCAGTGTGATTAGCCAGCGTATTTTCGGCTGTGCGCTACTCTGCAGGGAATAGGACGAAGCAGATGAAAGGCGAAGATAATGTTTCGGCAGTGAGCGCTTTTGATGTGTTCTCTAATCGTCTTTATCCTTCCGCGTTTTATTAACCATAGATATACCCAACATGACCATTGGCTGCAGCACGTGCTCTTACGGTAACTGCTATAGAGCAAGAACCTTTTCGTGAACGCTGGTTCGGGACAGCGAGTGACGAAGCGCATCCTGTTTTGTTCCTGCGTAGGGCATGTGGCTCTGCAGTAACATGGTCTGCTTATGTGAAAAGTCAGCAGGCCATCCAGAGCGTAATAGTCATTGCTATGAGCGACTGTACACAAATAGCGCTACCGAATTTAGTTTGTGAGTGAACGGCGTTGCCACCTCGAACACATTCGACTAATAATATAAATATATGAACACTGCGATTTCTTTCTTTCTTTGTTTTTCTGGTGGCAGCGACGACACGGAGTTTTTTGCGTCAGTGAAACACGTTTGGGTGGGTGGGTCGGTCGGTCGGTCGGTCGGTCGGTCGGTCGGTCGGTCGGTCGGTCGGTCGGTCGGTCGGTCGGTCGGTCGGTCGGTCGGTCGGTCGGTCGGTCGGTCGGTCGGTCGGTCGGTCGGTCGGTCGGTCGGTCGGTCGGTCGGTCGGTCGGTCGGTCGGTCGGTCGGTCGGTCGGTCGGTCGGTCGGTCGGTCGGTCGGTCGGTCGGTCGGTCGGTCGGTCGGTCGGTCGGTCGGTCGGTCGGTCGGTCGGTCGGTCGGTCGGTCGGTCGGTCGGTCGGTCGGTCGGTCGGTCGGTCGGTCGGTCGGTCGGTCGGTCGGTCGGTCGGTCGGTCGGTCGGTCGGTCGGTCGGTCGGTCGGTCGGTCGGTCGGTCGGTCGGTCGGTCGGTCGGTCGGTCGGTCGGTCGGTCGGTCGGTCGGTCGGTCGGTCGGTCGGTCGGTCGGTCGGTCGGTCGGTCGGTCGGTCGGTCGGTCGGTCGGTCGGTCGGTCGGTCGGTCGGTCGGTCGGTCGGTCGGTCGGTCGGTCGGTCGGTCGGTCGGTCGGTCGGTCGGTCGGTCGGTCGGTCGGTCGGTCGGTCGGTCGGTCGGTCGGTCGGTCGGTCGGTCGGTCGGTCGGTCGGTCGGTCGGTCGGTCGGTCGGTCGGTCGGTCGGTCGGTCGGTCGGTCGGTCGGTCGGTCGGTCGGTCGGTCGGTCGGTCGGTCGGTCGGTCGGTCGGTCGGTCGGTCGGTCGGTCGGTCGGTCGGTCGGTCGGTCGGTCGGTCGGTCGGTCGGTCGGTCGGTCGGTCGGTCGGTCGGTCGGTCGGTCGGTCGGTCGGTCGGTCGGTCGGTCGGTCGGTCGGTCGGTCGGTCGGTCGGTCGGTCGGTCGGTCGGTCGGTCGGTCGGTCGGTCGGTCGGTCGGTCGGTCGGTCGGTCGGTCGGTCGGTCGGTCGGTCGGTCGGTCGGTCGGTCGGTCGGTCGGTCGGTCGGTCGGTCGGTCGGTCGGTCGGTCGGTCGGTCGGTCGGTCGGTCGGTCGGTCGGTCGGTCGGTCGGTCGGTCGGTCGGTCGGTCGGTCGGTCGGTCGGTCGGTCGGTCGGTCGGTCGGTCGGTCGGTCGGTCGGTCGGTCGGTCGGTCGGTCGGTCGGTCGGTCGGTCGGTCGGTCGGTCGGTCGGTCGGTCGGTCGGTCGGTCGGTCGGTCGGTCGGTCGGCGACCAGTTCTCTCAGTTACTACTAAAAGCTTCAGATAAGAAGGGCTTCCTAGCTTTTAGTTAAACGGACGTGGCAAGGCAAGCTCCCTGAAAAAAAAAACAATAAAGGCCGACAGCTCGCAAAACGGAACAGAAGCGTCAGCGTTTTTGGAGAGCCAACGGTCAGCCCGAGGAGGCGTTGACCAAAACTGAGGTATGCGAGAGCGTTCGTTCGGCCGGCGTTCCCCGTTGGCTGTGAAATAACCGCGCGGTCAGCGGTATTTTCTGGTCATTTTGCCACGATTTTGCCCCGTTTATAGTGTCCTTGTGTATGGTGTCCCTCCTACACGTACTCAGTGTTTACTCTCTCTCTTTCTTCCTCTTTTATTCCCCTTTCCCCCACCCCCAGTGTAGGGTAGCAAACTGGATGCTGTTCTGGTTTACCTCCCTGCCTTTCCTATCCCTGTTTTCTCTCTCTCTCTTGCCACAATTTGCCGCTGTAGGTTTTCGCCGTGTTTTCTACACTGGGTTGAGCTTCGGCTCAATATTGAGCCAGTCAGAGAAGAAGAGGGCAACAGGTCGTTTCTGTAGACATGCGGTTGTCCCGCACACTCGTCCACAATAAAGCTCGAACACTTCGGCGCCTAAACAGGAGAACTCGCATTAATAGACACGCTGCGCAGCAGACCCGAGTCAAATTCAGAATACACTCCCAAAGTTTAAGCTGTATTCTCAAGTGGCACAATGTTGCCACTTTTGTCAGTCTCGGCCATCGGGAAGCTTTTGTGCGTAGCTGTTCGTTCACGTTGCAGCCACATTTATATCATTATCGGACAACTTGCAGTGAAGACTAAGATGTTAAAGCACGTTCATGTTCGGTTTAGTTATTTACACAGGCTATTCTCTTGACATCGCAGTATATTAAAGGAGAGAGAGAGAGAAAGACGTTATTGACAGATGATGACGTTAGTGAAATGACTCATATGCTACTACAAATGATGAGAGTGCAAGATGAAATTAAAATAAATATAAGAGAAAAAAATGAAAGAAAGTAACAAGACGTAAACTAAAAAAAAAATACTGAATGATTGGGCACACAGACGAAACCTGGACAAGCATATATGAATCCACAGCACATCAAACATAAATGTAACTAAAGCGAAATTAGATAAAGGCATATAATCCGAAACTCCGAGTGCAAAAACTCAATTTTCAGTTGCCTCACTGCGCATTCGGAGCTATTTTATTGTTCCACGGAAAAAGGAAACGTTCGAGCGACTCAAACGCTTTGAGATTCATGTTTGTGCTGTGCTCGTTCTTTGTCGTCTCTGTTCATGCCACTGACAATTACATTACGCTGCAGCAAACGTGAACTTCCTCTACTCGCATAGTTCCGACGCGTGCCCCCAGCTGCCGTGACGCTGAACACATTTATCTTCGCGGAGATTACAGAGAGCAACACGTGCCCGCTCTTGGCGGTGGAATGCGCTCAGCCGTTTGTTTATTCATCCACTTATTCAATCATCTCTTCCACGCAGTTTCGCCACATTCCCGCTGCGTTCCTTTTTCGGCCTTTTTGCGTCAGACGCCGCTTAATCACAGCTGGGAACCGGAGCGCAAGTTCGTTGTTTTCATCGAGCGGTCTGCGAGGGGGCTCCACGTTGAGTAGATGCGTGGCAGCGTTGCAATTACTTCGAGCAACCAATGACACGCTCGGGACAATGGTGCCCTGCCTCGCGCGCGCTCAAAGCCTCAATTCTGCGTCGTTGTTAGCTGAAACAGACGCGCTTACTTAGCACACATGATCGCGCAGCCTCTCGTGAGACAGAAAAAAAAGCAAACAGAAAAGCAGAAGAAGACGGTTGTGCAAATAAAAAGATACTGTCTCATTTTGTGGCGTGATATCCAGAACTTCAGCGGGAGCGGGCTGGTTCCAGCAGTCGAAATGGAAACGAAAAAAAAAAAAAGGAAGAAAGTGGCACATCGCTAGAACTCTCATTACAAGCGCTCCCTAGGCGCATATATATATATATATATATATATATATATATATATATATATATATATATATATATATAGAGAGAGAGAGAGAGAGAGAGAGAGAAGAGAGAGAGAGAGAGAGAGAGAGGGCACGTGCAAGGAGGTTTTTGGAATTTGATAAACCTCCTTGGAAACTTGCAACGTCGAATAGGCGCTGTTCCGTAGATCTGCGAAGCGACCGGTTAGTTCAGCATGTGCTCTGGGGCAAACGAAAAAAAAAAGGAGACAATACGAGAGAAGCCTGGAGTTCGATGTCTCTTATCGAAGTGTTCTGTCTCAAGCCTTGCTCCAAATCAAGAAGGCATTCGCCGTCCTTTATTGCTTTTGCGATATATTATGTTGAAGGCCAACAAATAGAAAATAGCTTTTTCACGGTGCACGTTCTTGCGTGAATGGAAAAGCTGCGAGAACAATGCATCCACGATAGAGGGTGTAAGCGCCACTGAAGGAGGACGTAGAAAGAAAGATACACAAGAGACAGCTGTCTGTGTATCTGTGCGCTGTCTCTGTGTGTCTGTTTCTTTCTACGTCCTCGTTCAGTCACGCTTACACCCTCTATCTTGGATTCAAACCAAATAACCCGCCAACGTGTTTTAACCAATATATCCGCGTTTTAATCGTCAGTCTTTTATTGATTTAGTCTTCTAGCTTTAGCGTAACTAGAAGGAAGTCTCAAGAGAAGCGTTACATAGCGGCCCCAAAATAAACGTCACTTGTTGGTAAGATTAGCGACACAATGTAGCAAAAAAAAAAAAAGATAGCAATGCATCTCAATGCATTCTCCTTTTTTATATCTGCCATGGCATTTCCGCGCTCTTGCGAGTGCAACATAGTGGTCGAAACCAATATTCATGGCCTCGAATGCGGTACGTAGATGAGGATTTATTTCGGCTTTGTGATGATGGACCAACCAACCTAAGGAACACATGCACTGCGCGACGAAAGGTACATTGTGATCCGTAGAGTGGCTATACCATTAAACGAAAGATAGGATTTTACACGGAAGTGTAACACGACAAGAAACAATGTGGCATTCGAAAAGACTAACCGCAGTGAACACGTACTTCGGATGGAAAATAGTGGAGCCGGACTTTGACGGCCGTGGGAGACGAGGTCGGCCTGCGACTCTGTGAGACGGCAGCTTTAACGGCGCGTTGAAAATAGCAACACAATTAAGCCGAGGACGAACTGCAGACTATATATATATATATATATATATATATATATATATATATATATATATATATATATATATATATATATATATATATATATATATATATATATATATATATATATATATATATATATATATATATATATATAAACGTACGGTCCATATGCCATGTATTCATAATTCTGTCACCCTATGGCATCGTGCATGAAAACCCCCGTATGCTCCCATAAACCCATATCGCCATATAGGATTACGATACGGGACGTATTTGTCTTCTTCAAAAGGGATTTAGTAACAAAAAAAGGAGGGCGAGGGGCCACTTGAAAGAAATTCATTAAAGTGAGCAAGCCGGAGCAGATGTGGGGCACACGTGAAGGCGGAAAAAGTTAAAGAAAAAAAATGATAAGAAACGCACGAGTTCCCCTTTCTCAATTCCTACAATAGAGAAAGACGTCAGTGTGAAATTCAGATTTATTACCGCATCACTTTCTTTTTCTTCTAGAAATAATTATAGCAAAATTGCATTGCTCGTTACATTATGCAGTCGTAATTATACCAATTAGAGTGAGGCTTATTCGTTCACAGCCTATTTACACGATTTCAAACTCGGCACACGTTTCTATTCGTCTGTTAACGACAGCGTGTGTCCTGGATGATATAAAGCAGCTTTTTTGTTTGCTTATTCAATCACCTAGGTTTTTTGCACTTTTCGAACGTAAGAAACTCGATAAATTATATTCTCCATTCCAACCCTGCTTTTTTTATTTAGATTTTCGTGTTCGATTCACATCGAAGGTTCCCCTATTCCCGCACCTCTAATACAGACAATCAGAAAATAAATTCGGAGAGCTATGGGGAACGATGGAAGCATCAGCGACTGAACGATAAGAGGGGTCTGGCCGTCTCTCGACATTGGCGCGGTTCCTTGGGCGTTTGCTTTGCGGATAATACCCTCGTCTGGGCGCAAGACATATTCCAGCATTCATCATCTCCCGCTGGCTGCTTTATATATGCTAGTCACACCTCGAACGCACCGCGCCAGATGAAGCGTGCAATGGAAGGGGCCAAGTATGACTAATGAAGGATCCGAGAACGGATTGGAACAACAGCAAAAAGGAACAGAAGGCAGATTGGCAGGCTTCTCTGTACGCCGCCTACCTCGTGCAGTGGAGCCAAACCTAGAATGCGTGCTGTGGCGCTGATGAAAAAATGGGAATGTGGCTTGTGTGCGAAGTCTGCCTATGAAGCAAGCTTGGTAAACCTATAGCAGCGCGCATTTGTGGTCGCTGACAAAAAGTTTGTGGACCGCGCGAGCTGCAGGGAAACGGAGCTTGTCCGTGGCGTAAGCGAGCAGATTGATGTCTTGAAACGGGGATAAGGACGTTTCCACGGTGAAATTTAATGACCCGTCATTTCCAGGTTACACGTTTTGGACATGAAACTGTTATAGTTTCTTACGGTTTATGTCGTCGAATAACGTTAATCCCCAACTGTTCACGCTCTAATACCTCGCCTCATCAGGATGACTTACCTATTTTTTGTCTGCCTAAGTGTCGGGTATTATAAACAAATCTCACGTGATGACCGCATGAGCAAGAACTGTAAGATTCTACAAGACGCGGCGCAATCATTTTGTGTTTCCTCTTTCTTTTTCTTTCTTTTTCTTTCTTTTTCTTTCTCTTTCTTTTCTTTTTTGAGGTGCACGAGTGCCGCGAACGCTTCGCGAGTCCGTCGTCAGCCCAGGCACCGACTTGCACACAAAATATACACGACAATATCATGGCGCAGCAGTCCCTGGGCCGCCATCCAATTGATGGGTAGTGCGTGAACTTCTCTTGACTTGACCACGAGCTTTGCCGAGGGCACGCTGTTTTATTATTCGTCGAAGGCTAGCACAAATTGACGCGTCATGGAAGAACGATCTGATGCGTCCACGCTCGCTTGTCCGATTGCTTGGCGCGGCCCACACCACTGGCTGAACTGCACCCAATTAGGGAGAGAGAACATGGGGATACGACAGGAGAAGTAGAAATAACAAGCATAAGGAGCACAGTGGTTGGTGGTGAGGAGCGGACAGTGAGTAGATTGTGAATGGAAGCAGGGCTGTTGTTGCTCACTCCTGCAGACAGCTGGCGCATTGTCCGTTCGAGAGTGCGGCATGGCTGAAGTGGCTGCAGCGCATCTAGAAACACCGACGAGCGGTATAGGAACGACGAAGACGTTCTCCTATAAGCCGCTTCCTCGCTTTTCTTACTTTTTTTATTTCGCATGTTGCCTTCCTCACTTCGGCCCTACCACACCTCCTTCTTTCGTTCGTTATTTTTTTTCTTTCGTTTGGTCGCTACTGCATTGTGTCTGCCGCTGTCACCACTCAGCGGAGCTGGATTGGCGTTCCGCTCGGGCAGTCCAGGCACGCTGCCTTCTGCTCATGAAAGGCGAATCGGAGGGAAAGAAAAACAGATCTGCACACTCAAACCTCACTATTGCCGTGCAGCGATGACTAGGCGGCGCACCGACGAGGTTACCCTTACGAGTTGAAGAAAGTGGCGCCATTGTTTCTCAGCACACTTCTCCTTATCGCTTTCTAAAGCACGCATCCGTCACGAGCGAGCGATCAAGAAGTATACTTGAAAAATGCGTCAGTGGAAATGTCAACGCTGCGTCTTGCACATCATCGTCCGCTAGCAGCATTTAAGAGCGGACAACCTATCTCTCGACGTGCACGGACACTGCGGAGAAACGAGGTGCACAGGAATACTTTTGCCACTCTGATTGCCTGACGAGCCACCGGTGTGTTCTGGAGCGCTCCGGTGGCAATAAAATACACCTACTATATTTGCACCTCTGGTTCCTCCTAAAAAAAGTATGAAAAAAAAAGTGTCACAGCGACTTTGTGACTGTAATCTTCCGAGGCGTGACTAGGCAGTTTCCTGAATGCGGGAAGAAAAAAAAGAAAGAAAGAAAAAAGAATCTCACACTGGACAACGCTACACGCGTTCCGAAACCATTCACACCGGTATTTTTCTTTGCACTCGGTACGTTGTGTTTGGTTCAGTTGTACATCCGCGCGTCCAGCAGCGTCTTATGCTGTTCCCGACAGCTGACGACCTAAACGGCGTGGAGGAATACACGCGTGTTCTGATTGGCTGAAGCTAGCCATAGCTTGTACAACGTTGCACGGTATTAGCCAGACAATACGTGCGGGCAAGGCAGGGAAAAGGCAAGAGAACATAGAGAAGACAGCGAAGGCATCTCACGGAAGCAATGGCTTTCCGTGATGGCGCCGAGGTCACAGTGAGCGCCAAGTGAACCTCGTCGCCTCCGCGTTTGGAAAGCAATTGCCGTGGACGTTCGCAGGCTGCCGGGGGAGAATAAGGGTGGAGAGTGCGAGCTCAGGCGACGAGGGGGGAAAGATTGATGCCCATGCGCCTCCGTGTCCCGTCGCGTTCGGGAAACGACTTGCTGGCCCGCACTTCAGCGATACGCGACTAGGATCGACGAGAAGAAACGCTGTTGCGACCCTCAAAGTCGGGAGTGCTTCCTGGATTCCTTTTGAGACCCAATCCCCAATATATATGTGTATTGCGCGTACGCGGAGGTATCCGCGGATTGGCCCGCCGCGGTCATTTGTCACGGAAAAACAAACGCTACACGCACTGCGAGCGCTGAAATCCGCGGCGCAATCCTGACACCGAATTCGAGACTGAAGTTAGGGATTTAAGTTTAACGACCGGAAAGGAAAAGAAAGAAAAAGAAAGGAATTTAGGGTGGGCGCGTGGCAGTGCGGAAGGACAAACGAATGACTCACTTCTGTTACTCAATTGTTCTGTGTGGTGTTAAAAGTGGCTCCTTCGTTTCTTCACACGCGCTAAGTGTCTGCAGATATACGAGAAGCAGCGGCTGTGATACTCGTGCACAATAAATAAAAAAAATCAGACTGGAAAAGGACAAAAAAAATGTAGAAAGAAAGGCAGGAGTTAGATAGTTAAGAAATATACTATCCACAAAGAACATAAGTAAATTAGATTAGATTGTATCTGAAGGAGAGAGAGAGAGAGAGAGAAGTCTGGTTAATGCTACCACAAGCAGGAGGAGGAGTAGATTTTAATGAAGAGAAAGGAGGAGAGGTCGGCCTGAAGAGCGTGTCTCTAGCCTGCTACTCCTCACTGGGGAAAGGGGAAGTGGGAAATACAGGGAAAGGTAGGTGGCGGGTGATTATGTTATGGTACAATGAGTTACTGTACGACAAATCTGTACCGATGCCTGTACAGATGCGCACATGAACTCTGCATTTTCAATCGTCTTTGTACTCCAAGGTTAAACGCAGCTCACACAGAGAGCTTGCCTAGCCCACACTCTAGTTATAGTTGAGCATCTTGCCTTCAATATGCATTCAATAACTTTCATATCCTCATTGCCATACAATGTTGCTCGCATAATCACTTGACCAGGCCAGAACGAAGATATAGCTGAACGTCTGCATGCTCAATCTCAATAATTCGGCGGCTAAAACGCTATGTTGCCGAGTATAAGGTCGCGGGTCTGATTCTCAACAACGGCGGACTGAATGCTGGTGCAGGCGAAATAAAAAAAGAGCAAAAAAAAGAACAGGCGTGTTATGTGTCTGTTCAAGTTAAACGCTAAATAGTCCCCTGGAAATCAAAATTAATTCCGAGTCCTGCACTGGGGCGCGACATTGAAACGTGAGATCCCTTATAGGATTAATACATTAGCATTTCAATACTTATAGTATTAATATTAAAAAGTAAGTACCTTGTCTTTTTCCCTCTTTCGCACGCCCGTATACACAGACGCACACTCGCGCAGCGGTGCACTAAAGCGAGAGAAGTCCGTAACGGAAGGAGCGCTCAGTGATGGAATAAATGACGCCATCATCATTTCTGCGACCGTCGACAGCACACCGTCCTTATTGTACGTCGTATGGGAAGTTCGACGAGGGGCCAACCATTGTGGGGTCAGACCCTCCGACTAGCGCGGATGGTCGACCCTGCGGACGAGCTGCCGGAGTGGATGGCAGTCGTTGAGGCAACGACAGTGTGCCGGGGCGCATTGTCGCGAAGAAACAAGACGCGCGGACCATTACGCCTTCTTACGACCCTGACGGCGTCTTGTGGGAGACGAATCAGTGGTCTTCCCTTTCTCAAAATTATTGACGGGCAGTACGTCTTCTGATTACCTGATGATAACTATAATAACCATTATGTCGCCGTGTGAATAGTAAGGACTTTTCTTTGATGAATGGAAGACAGCTGCGTTCGAGGCTAAGGAAGAGAAGTGGCCGGAACTGAAATGAAATGTTACCGTTATAATAATGTGCGGCAGAGCAATGCGCGTATGTATTAAAGTGGCCGGCTAAGTTAGTGTGGCCAACCATTTCTTGGACTCAGTGACCAAAAGTATTTTTATTGTTAAAGGGAAGAACACAAAACCTCTGCATGTGAGCAGGAGGCACCGTCACACTGCACGTAACTTACTCGATTCCAGAATGGCGTGAATTGATGCACAGCCTTCGCGAGAAACTTCCATTTGCCTACACGCAATCTACGAGAAAGTGCTACGTCCATCTCTATGGGAAGGAAATAGAACGAACGTTTCTTTAATGCACTGCTTCAGAAACTGATGATATCAGTGAGATAGTAATAGACGAAGCAGCGCTGCTCAGGAACTGCGAAATTTACATGTGTTACACTTCTATTTACACTTTCACACAGGAACGTCAAAACACGGCGCTAGCGCTCTTAGCGGTAGTGCCACGTCTGTTGAGTGACGATGTGACCAACGTTCGCGAGGAAGAACTCTAAGCGTCTAAGCTTGACGGCAGTTTGCTCTGCTTATAGCGTCTTATACAGAAAATATAAAGCCTAACGTTTAAGTTAAGTAACGTCACCTCCTGTTGCTAAAAACGGCATACACGCAGCTATAGTCGCGTTATTGTTGCTGCTGGCGTGTTGAGTTGAAGTCTCGCTGAAAAGCACTTTCGTAGACAGTAGCTCCACCAGTTATCCGGTGGAGAAATACGGCGCGTAACGCGTGCGCGCACAGGCACACACACAGGCTTCTTAGCGTTGCCTTAAGTCTCCACCTTACTACCCCCCCCCCCCTGCCCCGAAAAAAAAGGAAAGAAAAGTGAAGCACTACAATTTTGGACGAGCATCGCCTGACGTTAAGCTAAGAACACATATGCCGGCTCCCGTCTTCTATACGCTGCCTCTGTGTGATACGCAAAGAAAAACGATGTCGAGTCAACGAGATATGACGCACGGCTCGCCTAGGTTGGTAACTTTGAAAGCAAGGCAGGCACGAGGAAGCCACCGATGGGCGCCGCTGGTGTAAAAAAATTCGGGAGCCCGTCCCCTGCGTTTCCGCTCCAAGGAGCGCGAGTAAGTTTTCTCGCGACGCGAGGCAGCGGAGCCAAGCTGAGAGCGTGGGGGAAAGCCGCGGTTACAGCTCGTCCCCGATGAAACCTTTCGAAAACGAGGATAGAAGGGTGGGAAAGAAAGTATTAAAATAATGAGAAAAAAAAAACACAAAGAAAAAGAACACAGCGAATTGTAGAAGAGGAAGGATAAAAAGGATAAAGGATAGAGAGAAGAAAGAAAATGGGTGAAGCAGCGAAGTAAAGACGAATGGAAGGAAGGAAAGAAGGAACGATAGGAAGCGAGGAATAACATAAATGCAGGAATGAAGTTTTCCGGGAAAGTAAAGGAGGGTGCAAGGTGGAAAGAAAATAAAGGAAGAATGAAACAAAAGAAAGAATGAAGGAATCAGATTAAGGAGCGAATGGATAAAGACAAGGAAGCAAGGAAGGTAGAGCATGAGGAACGAATGAACAAAGTGAATCAAGGAAGGAGAGAAGTAGGTGAGAAAGAAGAAAGTAACAAGAAAGTAACTAAGGCAACGAAAGGAAGGATGTAATTGGGGTGAACAAAGAAGGAAGCAAGACAGAAATTACCCAAAGTAGGGAATAAAGAAAAGCAAGTGGGAAGAAAGGAATCAAATAATGAAGCGAGATAGCAAGGAAAGAGAGGCGAGGAACCAATAAAAGAAACGTCAGGAGGGAATAAAGAGAAGTAGGTCCCCGACGAAATATGGAACCAGCATTCAGCGGCTAGTGAGGCTGTTAGACGCATTGAGTATTAGAAACAACATCGCGAGGGCACAGGATGTCTTTCCTTGCAGTCTGAAACGTTTTACTTCTCTTTATCCGGACACCAGAGACGTAGCTCACAGGTAAAGTGTTTCTTGAGGCGATGGTTTAAGAATATCTTACCTAATCTACGGCATTCCTTTTTTTTTTTACTTTCTGCGTCACATGCGGCCGTGTTGGCGTGTGCCGATAAAGGCGAAAGCAAAACGGGGTTGCCAGCTGCACTGAACTGACGTGAAAGGTCGCCTTTTCTGTTCCGTTCAAGCAGTCCAGGCGAAATAACTATTTTTTTGTTGTTCTTTGGTTCGCAGATTCACAGTGAAGTGTTGCGGTGCGCGCTGCTGAGTCATTTCCTTCTTCCCTTTGTTTATCTCACCTAAGACCGCCCCACCGGTATCGTCATTAGTCACCCGAGCTTCACCTCGGCGTCGTCTTTCTCGATTTTGCTTTCTCCGACAGTGTAATTTATGGACATTGCCGTTTCATAAGGGTGCTGGATCTGATGCGGCGAGTAATTAGCGCCAGCGAGAGCCTAACGACGTTTTAATGCCCTTAGTATGAAGACGCCAGCTGGCGGTCTGCAGGGCGGACTCTCTGCTCAGGGCGATGAGGAGAGCACGCGGAGGAAGAGGGTTAGAGAGCGGCAAGAGGACCGCTCTACAATTATTAGCAGAGTATTCCAGCCATGGTCATTTCCTTGCCTTGTTTTTTTCATTCGGCGTTAAGCAAGCGGGGATTCTCTTCTCAAATATAGCATGAACCACCTAATATGTCTTGCAAAACTGGCAGGCAGATAGAAACATGCAGCCAGCTGAAAAGGTGCGCAGACGAAGGGCATAAAGGACAAGGCGAGATGGATCTCCGTCCTTTAATCGCTTTTTTTCGAGGTAATGGATGCAGACAGACGAAATTAACTCCTGATCTCAGATCTCAAAAAGGCCCGGTCGGATAATTATGAGCCTAACAATAACTTGAATTCACACTTTTACTGTTTATTAAACTTAAAATAAAAAAATACGCCTCGTGGCTTATCGTGAAAAGCGAGATGAATTACGGATTGGGAAGCGAGAGACATATGTTTATAACAGGAATGCCTG
The DNA here is from genome assembly GCF_023375885.2 of Dermacentor andersoni. Lineage (NCBI taxonomy): Eukaryota > Metazoa > Arthropoda > Arachnida > Ixodida > Ixodidae > Dermacentor > Dermacentor andersoni. The sequence goes on from NC_092819.1 coordinate 23,394,431, forward strand.
CTGACCGCAATGAAGAAAAAGCGACAGATGCAAAGATTCTGCACATGCGTTAATGCGCCAAGTAGTTCTGCAGAGTTTGACGATGCTTTCGGTTTCTTGGAACAGATACCTAATTAGCGTAGCTGCCACGTGCGACGGCATTCTAAGGAGTGTTCTATCGCAAGAACTTTTCAAATTAGTTGTTTAATAGCAGAGATAGAAATATTTGAAATGCCGCGAACCCATGATTTCAGGAGGCGAGAGTCACCGCCAACATAGACACTCTTTCCACTTACGCCGTCCAGCCTCTGCAAGCGAAACGCCTTCCCTGCGTTCTCCCATACCGGAGCCGGAGGATCGCGTGACGATTACGTCACGGGCCCCGCGCCTTCATAATTTTTTTTTTCTCGCGCGCGTTTTTTGCTGAGCGGCGCCCTTTCGGTTACCTGTTGCGTTTAATTGTCTAGTTTCGTGTAGCGGAGGATATGGCGTGCTCTGTACGGGGACACCTGATCAGCGGTATAAGTCAGTAGCACAATCACGAGCACTGAGGAAGGCGTGAAAAGATGAAAGAGCACGACTGCGGCGCTGGAACACGGTAGAAAATGACACATTTTCGTTCTCTGCGCGCGCGACTGCACAACGCGGGAACAAGAAGACGAAACAGAAGTAAACCTCTCTTGCTACGGTACGAAATAAAACAAACACACGCAGCCATTCGGTTTGTGCGTTTTATTATTTCGCTAAACTTTAGTTCCTCTATTGAATCAACAGATTAAACAAATAACTGGTGTAGCCTTGAGTAATACTCGAAGTCACGTGTCGCTATGAGTGACGTCACAGCACTACCATGTACGTAGGCGCACGATTTACGTCGACTCTCCGGCTGGGAGCGCGGCGCCCGCGAGGAGAAAGACAAACGACGTTTGTTTTGAAATTTAAGCTCTTTCCACGGTGCGTAGGGATGTCATACTTAGCAGACACGATAATTAATGCGCATTGTACGCACTGCGCTTATCAGCTCAAAAGCGGCCATACCTGGTGAGGGGCCCTTTAAAGATGCGGAACACGACAATTGCCGCGACGATTGCCGCCGCCCCTGACGCATTCATCGCATCCTCCTACTGCCAAGCCATCATGCGAACGTTAGCCGCGCTGCAAGTCCCGACTAGCCATTGAAATTGGATTGGTTGAAATGTGCCTCATCACGAAGTCAGGTGGGTGCACGCTGCTGGCGGAAAGTGCGTGGCACGCGCGTTGAAAATCTTTGGAAGGGCTGCTGCAAACATTGTGCAGGGAAGCAGCAATAGGTGCTCAAACATCCCCGTCTGCGCGCAACAGGGGGTACAAGTCTCACGCGGCAAGACCGAGGCGGACCTTGCGTGTTCCTGCCCACACGCTGCTGACAACGGCAGCACCACACGCTGAAACTGGGGCTACGACAGCACAGGTCTGTGCTGTAGTAACAGACTAATATTGGAGAGTGCCATCATAAAAGTAAACTGATTTGAAAAGACCGACCAGCACCCACTCGGTGTCAACACACTTATGCTAGGTACATTCGACTGGTCACTTCCAAATGCTCCCGCGGGGCTGTTTACACTCGGATGGTGCAACTAGAGCGCTCGGAACCCATTCGCATGATTCATTCGGAGTGCCGCGCGCGATCCAGCTCAATGGGCTCGAAGGCGCTCTCATCTTCCAGCTGAAAAAGCGATCGAGATCTGCCAGACCTCCGATCACGTGGCTCCTTCCTTTGCACTGGGGAGCAGACGGACGTTTCGCTCGGCCAGGCTTCCTCTGCCTCCAATGCCGAGATGCCTCCGCATCGGGGCAGACCATGTCCCAGCGCGGTAGAAACCAGTCGGATATACAATTAGATTCTGATATAGGATTAGCGATCTGTTGCAGTGGATCACGCGTCCGTGCAGATAAATACACCTAGAAATGTCAGCCTGGAGGAGGCTCTACGCTACCATGTCCATGTTTTCGTTTCCCTTTGAGCCGTAAGCAATGTAAATCGGAACCAACTCGACCAGCTGTCCACATTGATGCAGCTCCTTTAGGACACTCGTACGGACGGCGACACCACGTTTCCTTCCTAGGAGGTGTCGTACGAAACTCTATGCTCGTGCAAGCACAACGAAGCGCATGCATGGCGTACACCCTGCACTGCACTGTAAAGCGAACTCCCCGCGAAAGGGGGCGCGTGCGACGGTGCCACCATCGGGAGAGGAACACGGACTGTGTTTTTCCTCGCTCGGTTGAGCTCCTCGGACGTCGGTAGCGAGCGAGCGAGCGCTTTCACTCGGCCGACAGGGCGGCTGGTAGTGGAGCACGGCGCACTCTCAAAAACGGGCCGGCCGAAGGGCACAGATGTGTAAATATATCAGCGATCCTTCTCTAAACGTCATTGATTCGCTGAGGCGTGCATATATGTATGAAATCGTGGAATAAGTTCTGTTGAAAGAGAGTAAGAATGAAAGGAAGAAAGAAAGAATAAGAACTGTTGAAGGGAGGAAGAATTGCCGAAAGAGGCCGGCTCGAAAACTGAAGCAGATCTGTCTAACTCCCTATTTTACTCACTCTCACCACTTGAGGAGGAGGCTCTCGGACAATATTATCTTCATCTTCACGAGCACTCAACAGGAAAGCGCCAATAACCCGAGAAAAAATTAATAAAGAAAACATAGAGAAGGACGTTGTAGCGAAAGAAACGCAATAACGAAGGCATAACGGTAAGAAGAGATAATAAAATGCTGCCTAGAGAAGAAGAAATGGCTAAAGAAATTGCTAGAAGGAGAAGTGAGATTGAATCGCTGGTCGGCGGGAAAAAAAGGAAAGAAGCGCGATCGGTAACAGAAGAAACGCAACAGTGAGAAGAACGCAATAGCGAAGGAAATGCAATAAGAGAAGGAGATCACAAAAATAATAAAAATGAATGATAACCTTAAAGTATAATGCCGAAAAAAAAGAATATAAACAGGCACAAAGAAACAGCGGTTGGACGGCGGCCCTCGCGCGAATATAACGCATTCGGGGCCGCGAAGATTGCTCGCCACGGTCTCTTTCCATTTCTTTATTCTTTCATTCTTAACGGAGGTGCTTTGCCTTGGGTCGTTCGTTATTGATCACTGCGCGCTCGCACTAGAAGTGGCTGGAAGACGAGTGCTGCCGGCAGAAAGTGTGAGCGTGCGCCAAAGAGACGTCGTGGGCGATGAGTGAAGCACCAAGCTTAGTGAGGAGGGCAAGTGGTGGGGGTGTGGGGGGGGGGGGGGGGGGGGTGTTGAGTGAGGGCAAAAAGTGGACGCACGCGTGGAGAAAAGAAGCTGGAAGTACGCGCAGGAGGACGAGGACGAGACCAAGCAGGAGGCGAAGAGACTCGAACGCGCGCGGCTGGCGTCTGTCCATTGTGCGGCTGCTGATCCCTCGCCATCTCAATCAGCTCGTTCTATTATCTTTAGTCTTTAGCAGGCCTCCCCCACTCGTTACCGCTTTTCCTCCATCATCGCTCGCTCAGCGGGCGTCCGGAAGGTCTCGTCGAAGTTGGTGAAACGAACGCTGCGACGCCGACGCGTTCTTTTCAAGTTCGGCGCACCTGCAGCTGCCGTCGGCACCGCATCTCCATTCAACTGTTGCCAACGAGAACGCGCGTCGCGTCGTGCATCTAATTACGTGCATGACGAGATGCGCGCAGCGTTGCGGGTGCCGTGTGAACGGGGCGCGCCGCCATTCCTGCGCGAGCCAAAAAGAAAGGCATTGTCACAATTTCCCCGCAAGTACCTCGGATAACAGTGGCCCCCACACCCAAGAACATGCACCCTGAGTACAATAAAGCAAGGCGAAAAGCACGCGCACAACATATTAGAACAATGTACGACAATAATCCCACGTACAACACAATATACACCGACGCAGCCGCGTATTCGAACGTACACTCGAGCGCCAGTGATGCCCAAAAGAACGTCAGGAGGTACGCAGTGGCAATCGTCGACACGAAAGCACAGCAATAATTTACGGCTTCGGTCAGGGCAGGTACTACGGCGGCTGCTGAAACTTTCGCCGTGGCAATGGCCCTCGCTCACGCGGAACGCACGCAAAAGAGCGTCACCATAATAAAAGACTCACAAGAAGCATGTCGCATTTTTCTCAGGGGCCACGTGTCCAAAAAACATGTCACTCAATAATACCGACGAAATTCGCCCATCATCACCGGATCCTATAGTGTCCAGGTCGTACAGGCCTGAGGGCAACGAACTGGCCGATTCGCTAGCCCGAGTTATTATTAACCGGGCCGACTTGACTGGGACGGTCCCAGCTGGGTAGCCACTGTAATGACCCCAATCCAACGGGATTGGGGTCATTACAAGCCCGGGAGATTCTCGCTCATCAGCGTGCAACCAGACAAAAATACCCTCCCCCTCACCCACAACTCAGTGGAGAGGAAGCCGCCAGCTGGCGAAAAATTCAGACTGGGGTATTCCCCCACCTTAAATTACAGAATGCCATGTTCCCCACTTGCTACAGGCCCGACTGCCCGTGGTGCGGCGGCATTACTTGGGACTTGGGACAACACATTACTTGGGATTGTGAATCATACCCGTTTAATAAAACACTCCACACAATGCAGCAATGGGAGGCACAGCTAACCAGCTCAGACCTGGCAGGACAACAGTCCTTCATAAGACAGGTCAAGCGGGCGGCCGAGGCCAGCGGGGCCTTGGACTAAAGGGGCTCCGATCACTGCACGTAAATCGTTTGAGTCAATAAAAGTATCTCTCTCTCTCTCTCTCTCTCTCCCCGCAAGTACAGATTTTTGTGGATGTCGACAGATTTGTCTTGCTTGTGGTATACGAAAGTGCACAAAGAATTTTCGCGGTCGCCAAACTATTTCTTTTATCATGTTGGATGTCTGAGATTGACGTGTGATATATGCAGGTTTATACAAAATGTACGACGTTGCTAGATTCCCGCGTCTTGAGCTACGCAAATATTTTTGAGATCAAAGAAATTTTGTGGAACTGACAACACTTGTACTACCTTTTATTGCCTATGTGTAGGAGACAGCTTATGTTCCGCAATAGCCGGGAGTTATAACCTTACACCCCCGTTCCTCCGCTAGCCCAAGCAACGGTATTTACCATTTACGTTTTCGAAACCACAATACGCAGGCTGCGAAATGAGGTGAGACGAAAATGAAGCGCTTTTTTTCGTCTTTCTTTTTGTTTGAAACACGATAGTAACGAACTTGTTGCTGCAGAGGTAACTTTTCTGCGTTAATGGGATTAGCGCGAATGTTACTTTTCAAGCGTAGCTTTCTTTGTAGCATGCGATGGTTTAGATGCACTGATTACTGGAGATAGTTAGCTTGTGCAGAGAAGATATCGGGCAGCGAGAAACGGAGGTTCAGAGGAGAATGCAGAATGAAGGGTCACGCGCGCCGATTAAGTCGGCGCAATCAACGACGTCACCAGGAGAAGGTGAAAGCTTCCCTTACACCGATTCCCACGGCGCATCAGATCTGCGCTTTATTTTTTTTTACTGTCACTGCAGACACCTGCATTTTCCTATCTGCCATGATGTACAATCTTCAGACTCATCGTAACTTCTACACCTTTTGACCGAATTTCGCCGCAGGGTTGCTTCGACGCCACGGTGACCAGAACTCTGGAATGGGAGAAGAAGGATGAAAAATCAACCGCCATTTATACGATACACTCATATTCAACAGCTGTAAGGAAATAATATCCAGGGCGTTCCCGTATTGCGTCCGTGGTGCCACGTTCGAGTCATTAATACGATATGCAGCACAGTCACGTTGCATTGTAGCTAGCCGGTCGCAATTCATCCGACACTTCATACAACCTTTTGTGCGGAACATTTCTCTTTTCGTCCTACGCTTAACTTTTTTCAACGTTCTGTGCACTGTTGTGGACAGCAGACGAAGCAAAGTGCCTGCTCCTAATACGACGCGCGTTCACACAGAACTAAATATTGTGGCGTTTTACGTGCCAAAACCAAGATATGATTATGAGGCAAGCCGTAGTAGGGCGCTCCGAAAATTTGGACCACCTGGGTTTCTTTAATGCACACCTATATCTAAGTACGCGGGTGTTTTCGCATCTCGCCCCCATCGAAATGCGGCCCCTGTGACCGGGATTCGATCCCGTGACTTCGTGCTCAGAAGCCGAACACTATAGCCACTAAGCGACCACGGCCGGTCCTCACACAGAAATAAGTGGTATGGACAACGTTTCACGGTTGCAAACTTAGGAGAACACGAAGAAACAGCGCAGGAAAAATTGGCAGACGATCGAATTCTTTGGCACTGTTCACCACCTTATATGCTACTTTTTGAAAAGAACTCATAAAAAAACTTACCTCGCAGTATAGTGCTCTCGTCTATCTATCTCTCTCTCGAAAAAAGAAAGAAAAGACAAGTCAAGCCTGTATTTATTGTGGCGAATGCCATTTGTCAGGACTAAAATTAAATTCTGGGGTTCAACGTGCCGCAGCCACGATCCGACCATGAGGCACGCCATAACGGGAGACTCCGGAATAAATTTGACCGCCCGAGTTTCTTTAACGTGCCCCTAAAGCTATCCAAGCACACGAGCGTTTTTGCAATTCTGTCCCAACAACATTCAGCCCTCGCGGCCGGGATCGAACCAGCCATCTCGAGCTCAGCAGCGCAACCGCGGCGGGTGTTTTGCGAAAACGGAAATTTATCTTTGCGAGGTTCTGCTCTGCAGCGCATCTATACAGGGTGAATCTACAGCGCGGAGGAGTTGCAACGGCCGATCGGGCGCATGCGTGCTCTAACTTGCGCCAGTTAGAACAGGCATCCCATTGCCTCGCTAAAACTGCGCGCTGCGCAGTTCTACCGAGGCACAGTTTACAATCGCTATGTCGACCGGCGGCACGAAAGACCCGTTCGTCTTGGTTTGGCGAGGGCGGAGTCTCGACAGGCGTGTATACGTGTGTGTGTGTGCTTCTGTCAATTGTCGGGAAACTCGAAGTTTACCTCCCAACAGATGTCACGGAGCGAGGAAGTGATGCGGTTTCTTGCGGTATAATTAATCTCGCACGAACACAGCACGTCGTCCTTTTAAACAACGACTCGCTACAGCGGACACGCACTTCTATGGGATGGCCGGAATAATGCAGGCCTTATGTGTGATGTTCTCAATTTACTTGAGCGATCTGCACATGGAAAGATCAGTCAGCCAAGATTAGCTTTGACACTGTTACAAGGTAGAAAGCATTACTTTGAATAAGCTTGGTTCTAAAATATTATACTCAGTTGTATGCCACTAAATGCAACGCAAGATATTTGCTTAGGTATTTACTTTATAGAACCAGGTAATCAGCAATGGTTGAACGTAATTGGTTGTAAAAGATTGAAGACTATAAGACCCTTTCTTTTATTTTTTGTCTGTGCATTCCTTGGGAAGACGAATACCTTTATGAGGGAAAATAAAGTGTGTATTTAAATACATTTACACACGCACACACACATACACACGATAAAAACACACAGACACACGTCAGTACAGATAAACTTACAAAAATGATTATACGTCTGCAGAATTAACCACCTGAGGCTTATAGTCCCGTTAAATCCATCGTTGAATCCATGCGTGTTTATAATTTAAACTTCAAAGCCGCCATACCTGTCACGAGGAACATTTCTTCAAAAAGAGAGAAAAAGAAAAGGAAACACAGGGAGGCTAACCAGGTGCAACCTGGTTAACCTCCCTGCCAACTTAACCGGGGACTGTTTTGCAAACGACACGGAGCTGACACATAATTTTGAACAAAGGTAAGAACTTATTTATTGTATTGACGGGTGGTCATACATTACTACAGAGCAATAAGAAAAATTCTTTGAACGCTTTGCTATTGTACGAGACGCTCAAAGAACTTAGAAAAGCAAGGGCAATGAACCACGTAATTGCATTTCAGTGGATACCTGGGCACTGCAATATTCCTGGTAATACTGCAGCGGACGCAGCTGCGAATCGGGCGCACAATAATGCAGAGACAACCAATCTTCCCCTATTGCGCAGTGAAGTCCGTCTGATACTGAGACAGATTTCCTGTCGTCTCAGCAAAACTACCTGGTCTGATCAGCAATCTAAGAACTCAGAGTTATGCTTTATAGACCCATGTATAAACCTATCAGTGCCGGAAGATCTAAGAGACAACAGAAACTGTGAAACCTTGGTGTACCGCCTGCGTCTTGGTACTGCACTTACGAGACACTTCTTGTACAGGATAAAACGTCTCTCTAGTCCGCAGTGTTCTTGTGGCCATCCAGACGAAGATGTGCATCATCTCATCCTCGAGTGCACGAAATACGATCCGCAAAGAAGGGTACTGCAAGCAAATTTGCTGCTTTTAGACAGAAGACCATTCACTCTAAAATAGATACTTGGTCCATGGCCAACTGCGGGCCTTCAGAAAAGAGCACTTCTTGCTTTGAAAAAGTTTTTAGGGACACCAACATTTTGGGGAAATATTAAGTTTCAGATCATCCGAATACACTAAATGAGTAAAATAAATGTTGTTCTGGGTTTAGAATTGATTTATGTGGTGATCACAATTTTTACGCAATATGTATAATTCTGTTCTGTACTTGCAGTGTATTACATGTGTTGTCTGTTTTGGCTGTTCAAAATATCTGACTTTATATATGCGTATGTGTACTGAACTCATGCACAAAACTTTGCGATTCATGTACTGTTGGACTGTATATTTCTTATTCATCCGGTGTTCTACTGAGTGTCATATTTTGTGTCACTATTCTCCCTTCTTACGCAAATTTGTTTCCTTTGCCAAGTGACAAGGAGTAGCCGGTGCCGCCATAAAGGCGCCAACCTCTCCTAATATTCATTTCGATAAAAAAAAAAAAATCTGACAGACGTTGAAATTTGGGCATGTGCCCGTTTTCGACAGCGCAAATGTGGGATGATCTGATTTCGGATGCCAGCTGTTCACGAGGACAACGAGGTAGGCTTTACCGCAGAGTTCGGAAGGCCACCTTCGGATCACTGGTTAGGTGGCTGTTGACGTGTGTGGTTCGGAGTAATTAAGAAAATTTACCACTGCGTTGCTGATAGAGGACATGACATAATATTTCATTGGCTGCCGGGACATTGTGGCATTGTTGGTAACCACCTCTTCAATGACGCCAATGACGCGGCCCGATGTGCCCACGTTGAAGCACCGACACTCCTTATAGCTTTATCATGGGTAGGCGCTGCAAGAGAGCTTTGCCATCTCGCGCGTACGATAACGTCCAGTCATTGAAATACTCCACATTTCTTCAATCGTCGCTCAAAAACCTTCGTTCATCATTACAACTGCAGTTACCCACAAATGTTTCCCGACGTAACAAAACTATGTCGCATGTTAGTCGAAGTAGACTTCACGGACTCGTATAGCTATCTCACATGGGAATGGCCGACTCACCGATGCGCGCTAAGTGCAGATGTGAAGAGACCATCAATCATCGCCGGTATTGAATCACGCTTCAACAAACAACGTCAGACTGTCCAGTGTGCCTCGAGTAGACTGGACGATCGGCCTGGCCTTTTATAGAGGCAAACGTTTTGGTAGCCTGGCCTCACAGCTCCTCAGCCAAGAAAGGCAGACGAGCTTTCCTGCAGTACACGAAGGCGACAGACTTGAGTGCCTGACTGTAGATACGTGACTCCTTGCTTCGCGAGAGGGAATGAGCTAAGCTCCTGTCTTCCCCCCTCTCTCTCTCTTTCTTTAACTCCCACATTCCCTTTCCGCGTGCAGGGTGGTAAATCCGACAAAGTTCCCTTTCTTTCCTCCCTTCTCTCTCTATCTTTCAGCGTGATACAATAAATAAGGCGAGCGTTGCGGAAAAATAGCGCTAGGGATGCCGAGTCACATCGTAGACGAACACGCATAGACGCGCAAACGCGCACACACGGCCTTACACATGCAGACTCGGTAAAAATAAAAATAAACGAGAAGAATTTGCTTACCATATTCTCGTGCTTCCCGCAAAATTTCGTAGCGCGCTCACGCCAACTTCGCGCGACTTAAGATGCCGCTGTGCACGGCGCCCGCGCTTTAGCGCAGATCCGCGGCGTAAAGAGCCAGGGTCGTATAGCCGCTGCGGCACGTCCTTGCGAACAACGCGAGCGGGGCATGCCGATGTTACCCGCGGGCATCGTTTCACGGCTCGCGGAACGTGTTCCCGGTCGAAGGGGCAGCGAGCGCCTCTCTGTGACGGTGCACGGAGAAGGAAGAGGAAAAAGAAAAGGCGGGATACAGAAAAGGAGGACGGAACACGAGGAGAGGCAGTTACGCCAGTGCTTGGGGCGATGTACAGGGTGATTTGCTTTGACCGGCAACACGATATCGGCAGAGTCAATCACCATCTACGCTTACGATGCCGGTGGCGGGTTCTCGGGGCGGCGTCCGGTTTCCGAGCTCGGCGGGACGACGCTAGAGCTTTTTCGAAAGGCCCGAGGTATGACCCTGCACGTGACCGCCGACGAGGGGATCTGAACAGGCGATGGGCCCGTCTAATGAGCGCCGCAATTTTAAGCTTCCCCACTAATTATTGTCAATGTGGTTCGTCGCAGGTGGTTCTCAAGTGGCGCGGATTTTGACTGTTAATAATAAGAAGTGCTTACTTGTTCTAAATTTTAGCGCTTAATTGGTAATTATTAAATGTACAAGTGATGCCCCCACGCACACACGACAGCGTGCACCACGCAATCAAAGGCGGTCGCAAAGCTCAGAAGTCTTCGAAAAGTGCAGCAGTTCACTTGTGGCCCGCAGCGCGGATGACAGTCGAAACCATGATCCCAGTATTTTCTTTTTCCGTGAACGCTGTGTCGACTCCTACCATAGGACAACAAGCAAGCACCAAATGTTGCGGCGGAGCAACAATCTTGAGATAGCAGCTGATATTCGTTGAATAATATAAAAGCGGGCGAGTTGGAAAATGCGCATTTTTCCACACCGCACAAGCTAACAAAAATGAAGAAAGAGGACGGGACCAGCACTTGTCCCGTTCTCTCTCTGCCGTATTTGTAACATTCAGAGCTGTGCAAAAAACGATAAATGGTCAATGTAGTTTCCAATTAAAGAGTATATAGGTATATATCATCAGATGCATTGCGGCAGGAACAGCGCTGTATTTTGGCGCGTAAAGTACAGCATCGATGCAGGGCGACATCTTGGCATGCATGAGTCGAGAGCTGCGTTGAATGCAATTTCTGCACTGCGATGAAGCTCGTGAGAAAGTTGTCGTGAATTGGGGCGCTATAACGCAAAACTATTCCAAACTTTTCTATTCCAATTCTGCAATCAGCCCTCCGCGATTGGTCAAAAACTTTTTTGGACCACCCCCACTTCACGTCACGCGACGTCATGAAAACCGCGATAGATCCCCATCTCATATGACGTGTACACACTCATTATGCATATTTTGACCAAACAAAACAAAAATAGTTATTTCTGATTCGACGCCTTTTGCCGTTAGCCCTCGGCTATTGGTCAAAAGTTTTCGGGCTGCACCTTCTTGCCTGCCTCTCACGCGACGTCACAAAACCGCAAAAACTCGCCACGTCCAAGTGACGCAAACGCGTTAAAGATGCATTAATATGCCGAACAAAACTGAATTTTCTTCTGTATAGCCACAGGCTGCCCCGTTCTGAAAGGAATAAAAGATGGCTGCCGCTGATCGCTCCGACACTGGCTCTCGCCCCTGCAGGAGAGCATGGGTTCATTTGCGTGTAATAAAACTTTTTTGCGTGGCCGTGTAACGTTTTCGAGAACTCTCGGCACGTTTATGACCTCGTTATGCCAACTCTTCTTTGCTGAGGATCCGTTTTAGCGTCATTCTTGAGCTTCCGTAGCATGCCGCCGCGATTGTCGACGAGCCACCGCAAGCTAAGTAAGAGAAAGCGGACCAATCGCAGACGCCGGCACCACCCTCTTCATCCGGTTATCGATATTGAGTGCAGTGGCTCGGCCCCATCGAATCCCTCTCCACTTGCGCGTGCTCCTCGCCTCTTGTGAGCCAATTAGATAAGACAAGCCGCTCAGTGCAAGCAATGTTATTTGTTTTTCAAGCAACTAAAAGTGACCACCTATGAACGAGGGGAGCATTTGATTGGTCTGTTCAGACAACCCTGCGTCAGCGGTTACGCAAATTTGACGTCAGGAGATTGGAATAAAAACACATTGGAATAGTTTTACGTTATACGGCCCTTGTACTTGAGCTTATCGGATGCCTGTGTCAGTTGCGGCCTCAGCTGCTTCCTTTCCAATCGCGTTCCAGTATCGACATTCTGCCGATCACCGGAAGGAAGGTCGACATTCTGCATCGACATTCTGCATTGTGTGACCGCACGGCAGAAGACAAAGCTGCGAGGGCTGTCATGGGCTACTTACACTGCACCGAACTGGACACTAGACCTTAAGGAAACCGGTGTTCGACGCGGTTATTCTACATACGCATCCCTCCTTACCGTCAGCGTCATTTTCACGTCATTCACAAGGACTGAAAGCTGGGCTAGTTGGTACGGGTTCGCTCTGGTGCAATGACGCCACATAACATAAACAAAGTCGGATAAAAACACAGCGCTTCTGTCTTGCATATCTTTATCCGACGTAGTTTACTTTTTGTGGCGTCATTAAAAACCAGAATGATCACCTTTCATTACTATTTGCTGTCCCCTTTTCTCATTCCTGTGTGAAGTGTTAGCAGGCCCTTCCTGTAATAATTTATCTCCTCTTGTAAGGGAAAGGGATATTGTGACGCTCTCTCTAGTCGCGTTGGATATTGTCGCGCTAGATGCGTGTGGCAGCCACACAGGAATATACTTACGCGTGAATTTGCCTTTACTTAAGGCTTGAGCGGTCACAGTTACTTAGAAGCGTACCGAGAAGAATAAGTATTTTTAACCGTCACGTCGCTTCTTATTTCTATTCGCACCCGTCTTTACTGAAGAAAGAAAGAAAGAAAGAAAGAAAGAAAGAAAGAAAGAAAGAAAGAAAGAAAGAAAGAAAGAAAGAACGAACGAACGAACGAACGAACGAACGAACGAACGAACGAACGAACGAACGAACGAACGAACGAAAGAAAGAAAGAAAGAAAGAAAGAAAGAAAGAAAGAAAGAAAGACATCAAGCCAGGAAAAAAGAGAACAGCGAATGCGATATGATGAATGTTGCGTATTGCACTAGCTGGACGCGGCCGCAACAACACAGCGTTGTAGCCGCTCTTAGGACAAATGAAGAAGCTGCGTTCAACTCGCAGGTGTAGCGCTAATGAAAAGAAAACACGCTCAGTAGTTCCCCCCACTATCAAAACAACTACACATAGCTTCGTTTCCAGGAAATACCACGGGGCCGGCAAAAGAGCGTCTATTCAACGTAGCAACATAGGCTGTGTAAAAGACATTTGGTGCCGGAGGAAGGCGCCAAAGAGGCAGGAACATGCTTGCGCCTCGTAGTCGGAAATACCGCCATTGCACCACCCATTTCTTTTAATGCGTTCGCATTAGGAGTATCAAAGTGAAAAAAAAAAAAGAAGTTTATATGTGTGAAGTGTAGGGAGCCAGTCATGTGATAGAAGTAGAGAGGAGATGGGGGAGCTTGTACATAAGTCCAGATGCAAGCCCAAAGATTAGTTTCCTTGCTTCATTGATAACCTGAGGCACTACAACAATATATTTTGCGGTTTCGCACGTACTTACCTACAAAAGCGGACGAAGGGCATGCGTCTTTGGTATAACACAGCACTCGTAATGCACAAGTGAACGAATGAAAATTAACTGGTAACCTAAAGAAACCAAAGTGAACCTTCTCTAATCGACGAGCGGGTAGCTTCACACTCAGGTGGCTCGCGAAACAGTGTGCTGTGCCAGAATCCTCAGTCGAACAATGGAGGTGAACGCCACGTGCAGTGACTCGGGGAAATGCATGCGGCAGTACGATAATGCCTGCTTTCCTCTTTTTGCTCATGCCACATCAGCCGATTCATCGCCATTGAATCATTCATCGAAAAATTGGAGAGTGAGAATTGCCCCGCACAATTTCACCGGCGTCACCCCCACCCCCCACCCCCACTTCCCGCCGTTTGACTGTAAGCAGTGAGTGAGAAGTGATGCTAACGCATTTCTCTCGCATTTGCCGGTTAATCACCAGTGAAATTTTTTCTTTAGATCTATACATGTCTACAACGGCTATGGAGTGTATACCTTTGTTATCTTAAACCCTGAAGCCTATTTAAAGTCGCCTGCCGCAGATACGTCAATCCGCCGCTTTCATATGACTGTACTTGAACAGGCGCAGAATAATCGTGCGAAAAAGTGCAATGTATATACGTACGAGCAGCTAGTTACCGAAAGCCTGCTAATCAACTTGGTATTGCTCGAAGCAGTAGCCGCCGCACGGCATTTGAAGCTTAATCGCACTGCATTTCTTCCGTCTTCAGAATTATTAAAAACACACAGCTGCAGAATAGATTAAGACTTTTCAGTGCTTTAGTGGGTTTTGTCAAGTTTACAGAATGTGGGCTCCATGTGAAAACTCACTACAGGGAGATCAATTACTATAACATCAACTATGTGATGTCCAGCAGGCTTTAAAAGCCCCTATTTAGCGACTTGAAGATGATGCAAAGGTGCAAGACATTGTGAAAAACAACGAAACAAGTGAACCTGTTACATACAACGACATACCCAAACCGAGAAAAAACACCCAACCCCTGGTTTTACTAAAACATTTTGCATTCTTAATTCATATTTGCAGCAGTACTCAAATCAGAAGTGTTTCAAGATGTATGCAACGCATTTTAAATGTCATTACTTTCATCAATTTCTTTGCTGTTGACGCACTATATTGGTGTACACAATTGTGTACACCGCACCCTAAATGGTTAACAGCACAGTGTAACGCTGCTGTTTACCACACTCTAAATTGCTCGCATGGGGAGGCTAAGAGAGATATTGAGATAAGATTTGGCAATTTTTGTCAAAGGAGAGTTGCTGCTGTTGTTGTTGCCACACCGGTTCGTTATTCTGCCATCTTTCATTGTTACACTTTTGCCGGCATTGGTGTCTAGCAGTTGTCGTCATTGCCATTGTGAAGTCATCGTCATGTCATTAAGTGTTTTAAAGATGCATTGTAAATGAAATACGAATACAAAGCATCTTAATTAGGAGACCCAGAAAATCCTACCGTACGGCCGACATTACACCGCCCTTGTCTGTCGAACCCGTGTGATAGTAAGTAACCGAAAAAGTCACCTAGCCCAGAAGTAGAAAATGACCAAAATACGAAAAGACGAAGCCACAGACGAAGCGTTGCCTTCAACAGTAGTTTATTAGACTAATACGCACTTGTATACGCGGAGCGGTGACTCCCGCGTGAGGGCGTTGAGCACGTTGTCATCGTCCTTGACTATCAAATGATGAATTGTTAAACGGTGCACTTTCCAAATCATCGACAGAAACAAATTCCAGCCATGCATAACTTTCCTACGGAGTCGCCTTCGTCCATGTCTATCATTTGGTATTTCACTTACTGCGTGTACTTGTGCGTCAGTTGACTATGAATGGATCATCAACTCACCCTATAATTCGTTTTAACCTAAATAATAATAATAATAATAATAATAATAATAATAATAATAATAATAATAATAATAATAATAATAATAATAATAATAAAAAGGTGCCGAAGGTTCACGGTGCAGAGGTTTACGGTTTCTCGCGTCTAGAAACACACACACGCATACGCACGCATGCACGCACGCATACACACACGCACGCACACGCACACGCACACACACACACACACACACACACACACACAGCAGTGACCATGTGTTCACTAACCCGCAAGACGACAACTGTCATAACTTTAAACGAACGCCACGTTCGAAACCGCTCCGCGTTCGTGTGTGCTGTCGCCCTCGAAAACAGATTCCCTCACTCAGCAGAGAAACCTTAAGTTTTCACGCTGCAAGGGCGCGTCACGAAAGCTGGAGAAATGATTTTAAGCAAGCGCCCGGGTGGCGCTGCTCTCGAAGCATTAGCCAAGCAGACTGTGCATACGCGGCTCACTGGACAGGTTGGTGAAGCGGAAGTCGTCAGCGCAGGAAACCGCTGGCGCTGCAGTTATTATTCCGCTTGACAAAGCGGATAGTTCTCGAAGTTCTTTGCGTTTTGTTCACCTAGGCAGCTGGTTAGGAGCAATATAGATTGACGTAAGGTTGACGTAAGACCTAAATTTATGGCGAAACTTTCGATTAGAATGCTACGGAGCGTTCTTGGGGACGTTCGATTCAGGAGATTTCACGTTCTTTTAGATAGGAGAATATTTTGCCGCGCTATCGATTACGTATTTGGTTGCGCGCGTTGGCTAGGCAGCCTAAAAAAAGAAACAAAAAAAAGCACGTGCCTTCTTAGCCTGGGCATCTTAGGTCGTGTCTTCTTAGCCTGGCACAGAAGAGCGAAGTGCGCTGCCGTTCAGAAAGTGACAGGGTAGCAACGCGGGCACGGTCGGCGAAATTCACGCCAGCGATGCGTTTTTCACCTTGCGTCACTCAAGAACACCGGAGGGGAAGGAAGTTCGTGATAGCGATAAGAAGCTCAACGAAGCTGAAAAGAAGCTTATTTTGATCTCTTTATCCCTTAAAAGCTTATGGCGTTATCGGTACAGCGATACTCGAAAGATGCTAGAGGCGGCCGAGCGTTAAAAAATGTTTTGCACATCTGTAGCGATACCCACGAGAGCCCATCTGAACGTTGAAATACATCACAGTGCCTTTTAATTTAATATAAAATACGCCACGAATACTTTCTTTTTATGGATGCGTATCAGTAGTAATAATTATCCTGACAAGTGAAAGTGAAAAAAAATATATAATAAGATTAATCGCTTAGCCGAGGAGAAAAACTGCCTTTTCCTACTTTGACGAAACCTCGCAGAGTAGTCATCAATGAGTCTATTTTCATGACTTTAATGAAAAGCTAGATATGTTTGCCTGGCTAAAAAAATAATTAAATAATAGCGTTTTACGTGCCAAAACCACGATCTGATTATGAGGCACACCGTAGTGGAGGGCTCCGGAAATATGGACCACCTGGGGTTCTTTAACATGCACTAAATCGAAGTACACGGGTGTTTTCGCATTTCGCCCCCATCGAAATGCGGGCGCCGATGTTTCCCAGGCTGACAGTCTGGCATGCTACACTAGGTGTTGGGTTACGTATACAATGTATCATCATCATCGCCATCATCATCATTATCATTGTCATCATCATCATCATATTTGTAGGCCCACAGCAGAACGAAGGCCTCTAACAGCGATTTCCAATTAGCCCTGACCTGCGCCACCTGATTTCAACTTGCGCCTGTGAATTGCCTAGTTTCATCGCCCCACTTAATCTTCTGCCGTCCTCGACTACACTTCACTTCTCATGGCAGCCATTTTACAACTCTAATGATCCACCGGTTATCTGCCCTACGCATTACGATACATACTTAATGATTAAAAATAAGTCACAGTTTCACCCGAAAGGTGAGGCATCAAGGTGATAGCAAATGATAAAACAGCTATACGAAGAAAGGTAAGGTAGATAAACGGCTGCAAATATTTGCTTAGTAACTAAAATAACAAGCACGTTGTCACACGCGCACAGGCAAGCACTTCTCACTCAATGACCGCAGGCACTCGCTGTAAGAATGCTGACTTGATCCCCTTCGTGCTGCCTCTCGTTTCAACGCGAACTAGGCGCACTAGAGCACACCGCACACGAACCCACGAGCTACCTTACGTCATCTAGCCTTGGAACCTACCGCAGATTACCGCCGTAGCTGGAGTAGAAGGAGGGATGCACACTAACCGGCCTCCTTCAGCTCCTTCCTCCCTACTAACAAACGCACATGTCCTCCCCCTCCCCCCACTTGTGCGCGTGAGAAGACAGCACACTCACTACCTGCCTTTCCCCCTTGCGACCACCGCATCATGCCACCAACCTCGGCTCCCCCTTGCAAGCTTTCACTCGCACCTACCGCATACGGCGCGCGGCCGCGATGTTATCGCTCTTGGACTTTGTACGGAGCATCACGGCGACGCCGACGACGATGGCCAAAGTTCGCCTGGAGTGTCCATGTAATTGCTATTGCAATGAAAAAACCTCACAGACGGACATATAACTACACCAACGGACACGCACACCCGCACTAGGCCTGGTCACCCTGCATATCTAAAACCAATATATATATATATATTAAAAGATTTTTCGTTTGCTTGGAACGCGCATGCAATGGGTTTTCCACGGATTAGGAAAGTTTCGCAGTTTCTTCAAGTTCGAGCCACGGCACCAGTCGTGGTACAAGTTTAGATGATGTGCAGAGACGACTCAAAAGAATGGTGGTTTGTTCTAGACAACTGTGCTGCAGGCCAGAGTGAATGGCGCACAGAAGCGAGACATTGTCTTTCATTGCGATGACAATTATATGGGCACTGCCGGCGCATTTCTGCCGTCGCCGTCGCTGCGAGGTTCCGTATAAAGTCCAAGGGCGATGAAATCGTCGCCGCGTGGCGTGTGCTGTATGTGCGAGGGAAAGCTTGCGAGGGTGAGCCGGCGATCGCGGCTCAATCTTACGCGCAAGCGAGGGAAGCTGGGAGGATGCGCGCCGTCTTCCGCCGCGCGCAAAGGAGAGGGGAGGGTGGCTTTGTACTTCGTGCACTCGCGCGCGCCCGCCCGGGCCACTGTATATAGAATGCCATCTGCGACGGGGACCGAGTCCAGCGGCGCGCTGCGTTTTCGCGGCTTAGTTCGCGTTCATGCGAGACGCAGCACGAAGGTCATGTAATTCGCCCGCTGTTGTTGCCGCGCTTCCTCACTCCAGCGTTTTGACTGCAAGCTTCCGCGGTCATCGAGTGAGATGTGTTCATGTTGGCTTGGGCGCACGTGACACCATGCTTGTTAATTTAGTTAGCGTGCCTATGTTTACAAGTTTACGGCCGGTAAAACTACTATCCTTACTTCGCATAGCTAGCTGTCCACTAATTTGCTATCGCAATGGATGTTTCGCCTCTAGGGCGAAACTGATATTTTTTTAGTCTATGGAAGAAATATTGAAGAAACACATCTATTAAACACAGCATATCAAGCCAGAACATATATATGAAGGAGCTTGGTGAAAGTGATAAGCACAACTGCCGTTCGTGCTTTAAAGGTCCGCTATATAGGAATGCAATGTGAGATGCACGAATAGAGGCTGTAAATTTGCCACTTAAATATTTCTTTAATGCGAATAGCATTCTTTGCCTACTTCACCTGTTATGAGCCTGCCCACCTACCCGTCCGTCCGTCCGTCCGTCCATCCGTCCGTCCATCCATCCATCCTTGGGCCGACCCAGTGGCCCAAGTTGTCTACCAGCTTGGGCCACTAGGTTGCGCTACTGGTCGTAATGTACTGTGGTCATTCTACTGTCATCATTCCAGCCTCGTGATATCTCACTCTCATCATGCCGTCGTCTTCACAACTTTTACCCCAAACCAATGGTCCAAGTTATCTAATAGATTGCGCCACTTGGTATCGGCTCGTGGTCGTTGCATCACCGTCATTTCAGCTTTGTTTTTTGACACTCGTCATGCCGACGTCGTCACACCATCGTCGTCTTACAGTTGTCATGCATTCGTTGTCACACCGCCATAGCGAGGCCGTCGTGGTCGTCGAATCGTCGTCACTCTGGCTTTGTGATCTGAATCTCGTCATGGTGCTAATGTCATTCCTCCTAAGTGGTGGTCGTTGTGGTGGTGTTGCAGCAGGCGACGTTATCCTGGCACACATGAGCCGGCAATTGTTCCGCCTGAGCCTCCTATGAGTGCCACTGTGTGCGTCACCAGGTGTCGAAGAGCCCCGTGTCTCGCATGAAGGCAATTAGCAGTCGTTGCGCCCTCTTCCTGATTGCCTCAGGCCCTCTGGGGATAACGACGTCTTCAAAGGTCCTATGCGGAACACCATTCCTTTGTAGGCTGTCGACCATCGCTTTCCTTTCTGTGTCAAACTGCAGGCATATCCAAATGAAATGTTCGGTGTCGGTGATATCACCACAGAAGGCACAGAACTGGCAAGCGCATCGTCCACTCTTGAAGAACCAAGCCGGGGTGTACGCGGAGTCGGTTCGGATGTCGTACAACAGCGTTGCTTCTTCCAGAGTAAGTCCATGGACCACACAGGCTAGCTGTGTAGTCTGGTGGATTGCCCTAAAGTGAATGCGGATTGCATCCTTAGGGTTCTTAAAATCTTCGGCGCTCTAACTTTTGGGTCACATGTCAGAGCCAGGCGTGCAAGAGCGTCAGCTTTTTCATTTCCTTCATTTTATACGTGGGATGGGAACAATTGAAATTTGACGTTAGATCCCTTGCTCATTAGAACTTTAATCAGTGCCAGAGATTGCATTGTAAACTTGTCTCGAGGTAGGCCACGGATGTAATCGTTGTAACGATGATTTTGAGTCCATGAGCACCACGAGGTCACGTGCGGAATAAGCATGTAGTTTTTGCAAGGCCGCGGTAATGGCGGCACTTTCTGCTGTTGTAGACGAAACTACGCGATCCAGGCGGGCAGACCATCACACATCAAGGGAGGGTATGCAGAATGCCACTGCGCAGTTGTCTGCCTGTGCCCACACCGATCCGTCTGTGTACACTTGTAGGTGGCTTTGAAACGCTGTGCTCAAGTGGTCTAGCAGAAGAAACTTTGCTTCGGCAGTTGAAATGGTGCGTTTCGCCGGTAGGTGGGGTACACTGCGGCTGCACGCAACGTGCAAGCGGTCCAAGTTTTCTAATATATTAAGCCACTACTTCTGTGTTTGGGGTCGAGAAGCCGTGGTCGTAGGGTCGTCGTCATGCCGGATTTGTGGTCCGACTCTCATCAAGCCGCCGTCGTCAGCTGTCGTTTTATTATTGTCATCACTTTAATAACGTCGTCTCATTATCGTCATGCAGTCGTCGTCATCTGCCTTCCTCGTTCTTTCGATGTCTGTCTTTGTTCCTCATTGTATCGTAATCACACTGTCATCTCGCGATCGTGATCATGTCGCCCTTGTCGTGCCGTCATCGTCAGCGAGCCGCTATGATGCCTCCGTTGTCAGACCGTAGTCGTAATGTCGTCGTGGTCGTGCCGTCATTCTCACTCCAGCTTCGTCTTCCAACACTCGTCGTGCCGTCATAGTCACACCGTCGTCAGCGTACACGATTCGTGTACAGTCATCGTCACGCCAGTATCATCATACACTCGCCGTCATCCTATTATCTTCATGCCGTTGCACCGACGTCAGTGCACCGTTGTCATGCAATCGTTATCATGCATTCGTTTTCGTACCGTCATCGGGATGCCATCGCACTCGTTTCATCGTCATCATTGTAACTTCGACATCCGGCTCTCGTCGTGCCGTCGTCGCCATACCTTTGTCCTCTTGCCCTTGTCGTCAGGTTTTCGCTTCACCATTGTCATCACTTCAATATCGTCTTCCCATTGTCGTCGTCGTACCACCTTCGTCGATCTATCGACGCCTTTCCTTTTTTTGTCATTCTGCCGTAATCATGCTGTAGTCATTCAGTCGTGATTATGTCGCCGGTGTTATGCGATCGTCGTCATTGCGTCATCGTCACACAGACGCTATCACGCATTCGTTGTCGCACCGCCGTAGTCACGCCGTCTTGGTCGTTCCATCGTCTTCATTCCCGCTTCTTCATCCGGTTGTCATCATACCTTCGCGTCATCTCATTGTCCTCATGTTGGCGTCGTCTTGTTATACTATCGTCATTATTTAAACAAGGACTATCATTGTCGCCATGCCATCGTCGTTATACGCATATTTAGTTCGATCGATATCATTCCTTCTTTGTCGTTCCATCGTCACTGCATCGGCGTCATACAGTCGTCATCACGCCTCCATGATTATGGCGCACCTTATCAAGAAAGTGCCACAGCCGAGTGGGACGATATCGGAGTATGTGGCATTATAGTCCAAGCAACGAAAGTCTCAAAATTTCCGCTACACGTGTTAAATAAATGTGACTTGGCGAATATGACATGTCGCTACATTGCTCGATTGCTATTCGCATTGCCATCGACAGACATCGTAGGACGAGTTCTGCGTTCATTTTTTTTTCACATTCACTCATTCCTTTTGTTTTCATTCTCAAAAAAGGGGAGGGCGGGCCTAAAATCCGGAGCAATCACTTAACAAAGGTCCCGACACCATATGACACGGTAATACAGCAGTCGCGGCCGACGAACATCGTTCGTAACTACTTGAAACACTTATCGCAGTCAATTATGCATTCAAGCATGAGGTTTCACATTGCACAGACAAACAGAAAATAGCGCACAAAAAATGTTCTTGCGAAAAGTAGGGCAAGAGGAACACTTCTATTCTTGCAAGAATGCTCGAGTTGTCCATCTACTACTGTCTGAAACGCACGTATGATGCAGAGAGTTAGTACCGAGAAGCCACAAAGATATCCGAAAACAACTTTCGCTTCGGGGCTTCCCGCTATCCATGTACTTGCCGGTTCACCATATGGCCAGCTGCCGTAGAGATCGTTCCTTACCCAAAACGGAGAGGACTCCGAACTTTTATCGCCAATTCTAGGGAGGATCAGCGTCCCTCGTCCCTTCATTTTCCCCACTCTTCTCCCCCACTTTGCTCGCGCAGAGTAGCAATATAGAGCAAACGGGCGTGGGCAAGCATCTCTGCCTTCCTCCCGACGAATTCTCTTTCTTCCTCGGCCAAAACGCTGACGCTTTTTCTCTAGAGAACACACTCGTCCTGGCCCCAACTTGCCCCCTCATTCTATTCTCCTAGCGGCTTCTTTAGCTGTCCTAATATAAACTCTCTCCTTTTCTGTGTCTTTAACTTTATCGGCGTTTCGCGCAGCTGTTTTGGTCGCGCTTAATCAGGCGCTTTCCGCGCGCGCAGTCAACGAGAGTTTCGCTTCTTGAAATCCTGCCGGCCGGTTTTACGGCCCTTTGCGGGTTTTAGTGGCTGTTCGCGTGCGTGCGTGCGCCTGCGTTCTTGAGCTTGTTATGCGTCCGCATGCGTCCGTGCGCTTGTCTCGTCGGGCTTCTCTCGAGAGAAGGGATTCATTAGGAGCCGAGCTAAACTGTTTTCTCCGGGCAAGCCCACAGGGCTTCGTTCGCTCCCCAACAGTTTCTTGTGCGGTCTCACTAGGAGTCCGGAATTAACGCGCTTCCCCAGTGAAAGGCGGGAAAGAATAGAGCTCATTTATTAGCCGCCGCCGCTTGGGGTCTCCCACCAACGCTGCCTACCATTCCGTATCCCACCCCCCCTCTGCTCTCTTTGGTGGCAAGGGCGGTTGTTTGCTGTAATTACTTAACGCAATCATGCACCGCGCTGTCCGATAAGTTAGTTAATGGCGCCGGCTTACGAGGCTCTCCATCTTTGCATGGCGAAAACGGAATATGTCTCGCATGTTGTCGGTTCGTTGAATTTGTATTGACTTTCCGCAGTCTAGAGTATATCTCTGTCAGTATCTTAGTCATTTCGTTGAACTGCACTGTCTTTTTTGTTTTCATTTCCGTGCTTGATCGTCGACCGGAACTCAACTAATGTTTTCAAGAGGTTAGTATACTTCGTTCAGCGGATTTGTTCAGATGTTGGGGAAACTTACGATCGTCGCACAGAAGTTTAAAAAATATATTTATATGGTGACGTAGCATAATCTTTCCGCACGCTATCTGTCGCTTTCAGTACTTATTTTTTTTTTTTGTAGTAAGTTCTATTGTGATTGGAACTATACGGACACTCTAGACTGCGATCCTCGCCGTTGCCGCTGAAGCCGTTCTATCAAGGTATCGACGGCGCATGTGCGTAGGCACGTGGACGGTTAAAAAGTACACGAATATGCGATGGATAGGCTGAACGTTTGGCCTGGTTTGGCTGCTAAAAGGACAAAGCTAAGCGGACGCATTGCCACGCTCTGCTCGATCGGCTCGGCAGCGGAACCAGAGCAGCGTACTGGCTAACGCTGATGGCATGATCGTTGTGCCCGTCTCCACACTAACGGTCCTGATGAGAAGCTGTGTGCTCTATGCACACACCGGAGCATGCAGTCGTCTGAATGGGACAGATTTCAAAAGTTTTTCCTTTTATTCTTTACAGCAAAGCTGTACACCTCTACCGTGCAAGGAAATTTTCGTGTCGTCGTGGTAAGCAAAACACTCCCCGTACGTGGACCGATCCCGAAGATAACGCAATACCGGCCCAACCCGTGGAGGAGGTGCAGTTCGCCATTAAGGGGCCCACATACACAGCTTCGCTGGTCATCCTTCCTCCTGGAGTGGAAGGGCACTGAAGTTTTTTTTCTTTACGTTAAGCGCCCCGTGTCGCATAAAATCCGGTGTCGGCGTTGCAGCCGGCGTTGGCGTCCCGTGAGCGCTAATTGCCGCATGCATTCTATAGACGATTATATAGAGGATTCCTGGGCGCCGCCATCTTGGGCTGTTGCACAAACAGTTTGTTTTATCAGACGTAAAGTGACGCAACATGGTCATGAAATTCTGAACGCATTTATACAACAATTGTCGTTCTTGCGAATTGACTGTAGTAACGCACACTTCGTTGTTAAAGACAGAAAACAGCAGCGTTAAGAGCCCAAGATGGCGACACCTAAACGCTTCCGTAAAATGGTATATACTGCAGTAAAGTTCTCCTATAACCGAAATTGCTCCCACCTTGCCTTATGCTCTTTACAAAGCTAGTCCTCAGAATTTTGAGAATCCCAGCCCACAAGCAAATCTTACGAGGCAAAACGCCCACAGCGCATCCCTTTTACGTTAAATCTTCTCAGACTGAAATATTAAAAGTGCGAAACAATAACAGGAAATCGGCCCACGCAAGAGGCCGCGTTTCAACCAGAAAGCTCGCCTTCGTGCATAGCCAACACCTTGGTATGACACGTAGTGCGCACCGAGGAAGAGCAGCGTGCCCTCCAAGAGCAACGGCGTGAGCAGACTGAGTGGGAATGGTTGGTGGTGGTGGCGAAAAACTTTTATTGCTCTCAGAAGAGAAGCACATGGAGGTACGCATCAGCCGGTCCTTCAGGGCCCGGCCCTTAATATACTAGGTGGAAACCCTAGTACGGGACCCCAGGGGCGTCGGCCGCTGCCCGGGCGCGCTCGACCAAGGCCCTTTGGGCCTGCAGGTCATAGCAGCCGAGCAGGGTCGCCTCCCAGTTCTCCCAAGAATGGGCGCCAAGGCGGCAGGAAGCCGCTAACGCCGAGCGCGCGTTGGTCGACGGGTCTCGACTGTCGCGCAGCCGCCTTCCGTCCGTCAAAGAGCGGCAGCGTGCCCGTGAAGATCGCCTTCGCGAACAGAAACGGGAATATGCGCGGCGGAAGGAGACCATCGACGACGAGCGGGCCGCCGACGGCCAAGCGCATGCGCGATGCCCGTTGGGACCCCGAATATCGCGAGGAGGATAGGTGCAACATTCAGTACTATACACATGCCAATGTACTAACTCCGCGTCATCGGTCATGTCTTCCCAGCATCGTCGTTCAGCCCGTGGCCGTCTACCATAGTGACCATAAAGCGATGATTGCTATGGTAATGAAATAACATTAAAGACGGTACAATCACGAAGTCACGTGAATGTGTCTTTATTCAATCGATATAGTAATCACCATACATTAAATGAATATAATCATCACTATACACAGCTTCGCTGGTCGTTCACCTTCACCGAGTGGAATGGCAGTGACCCTTTTTCGGTCTCACCTTCTGCAACATCGAAGCGTGATGCCTGCAACGCCGCTGGCGTTGCTCCTCAACATGCGAGCGTTGTGAGTCACCTATACGTAAAAAAAAAGGGCTGCGCACAGTCGCCTGGCGTGCAGCGTCGCACCAACATGTCGCCCCCACGTATCATTAGAACGTCGTCCAAAGAGCTTCAGTTCAATGCTAACCTGGCTACCACTTTCAATGCTTCACTCTTCAGGCGAGATTGCCATTTTCATTACACGCTAATCAACTGAATATAGGGACTGTGTGATTCGTCTTCTCTACATTATTATTTTTCTTTAACGTATTGACGCCGCGGCGGCGTTTTCCTTATGTATGTATGCATGGAAGGACTTGTGTGGACTTTCACTCCTGTGCGATGGATGATTTTTTTTTTTTTTAACTTTAGGTGTAGGAACATGAGAAGGTAAGCTACCGTTAGAGCCGGCTATCCCAACATCTCTAATTCGTTACATAAGCAACGCTAAAGAAGGCAAAGCAAAGCAAAACGAAAATAAGCACTATTGGCTTCGTGCGCCGGCGATGGAAGCGCTACGAACGACGCTACGTTGACGTCACCAGGGGGACAAGCCTTTGTCTTCCGCTACGCTCCTGGATAAAACAGCGGCGTTTTCAGTCGTGTGCTCACTCTCGGGAGTGCGTGCTCGCGTAGCACCACGCTCTCTAACTGCTGCCTGCGTATATCTTTCTTTCTTAATTTTATAAATGTTAGGAATAGGAGGCAAACAAAAGTGAATTATTTTATGTACCTTCCATAAAACCGCACCCGTCGCAATCAAGGACACGGTCTCGTGACTCATTCGCAACACTTCGCGCGAATAAGCGGCAGTGCAGTTTAACGCAAGTTATGGATTTCGCTCGTAGTTCTAATCACTTGGAGTTGTGCATATATGTATATATCTTGTTGACTATTGGCGCCATAAGAAACTGAAATCTTGTAATTTCTCCTCAATACGTTTATCTCGGACATTGCACCACGATCTTGCACCACGATCTGTCAAGTTTCGCAATCATCACGCATGCTTTACACAATCTGGTTACCACTGAGCGAAAATGTTACGTTTATTTAGGTTAGCATGATCATACTATTTCTATTCAACGCACTTTCATTGAAGCCCCGTGGGCAAGACGCTCGGCTTCTGAGCGGGGGGTCGTAGGTTGGAAACTCGCTACCGCCAACGTCTTTCCTTTAGAACTTATTCTGGTTTTTATACCTTAATTTCTGTATAGAGATTACCAAGGCGGAGGCGAGAGCTTGCGTGGACAAGGAACGCGGGGATAACACAGGCTGCCGATAGCGAGGACAACGTGCCGTCGCGGTGATGCCCTCTCCCCTCACGCGGCACCTGGCTCGGCGGCAAGTCTTCGGTTTCTATTGCTCCTCTCGGTCGAGGTGCACACGTGACGTGGCCTCGCAGCCAATGGGAATTCAGGTGAAGGTTCCGCTGCTACAGACGCCTGCTTTTTCGCTCAGTGAGCCATATAATGCAACAATAATAGCAACGCAACTTGCCTTTAAGTTAGTCGTGGGAATCGAATCCGCGACGTTGTGCTCCGAAAAAGACCGTGCCCTGAGTAGCCGCGAGATGAGTGGGCACACAGCTTCGACAGCGTATCTCGAGGCCCCAGCCGAAGCGGAAGAATGCGAAGGACGCTCTCTCCGTGGCCGCGCGCGAGGTGTCTCGTATACTGCTGTTCCGCTCTTCGAGCCAATCTGATGGCAACCTTATCTGCTCTCCCTCGCAACTAATCGCTGCGCAGTGAGGTGTAACTGATCGGAAGACAGAGGGCAACGCAGGAGAAGGAAGTCGGCAAAATAATAGTTCGTGCCCGCCAGTACCGAACGGCTTGCTGCAGCACGCTGAACTTAATCTGTTCTCGAGCAAAACACTACATTCTTCCGCAAGAAATAGGACGGCCAGCGCCACTCCTCTACCGCATACGAATGAAGCGATCCCGCAGAGAAAGGGTGCGGTTGGGCCACGCAGGTGCCTTGATGAGCATCGGTCGCCCATCTGTTCCCCACGGAGACTGCCTCACCGCCGCGTTTTGCGCACACACCGAGAGTGGGAGCCCTCGAAAACGGAGCGGTCTTCGGTGTGCGCCGAGGGGCTGCTGCAGGCAGCGCCAGATGCAAGTGCCGTGTTTTTCAGAGTATAGTATGCTCAGAATCTGCAACTTGTGAGGAAGCACGTTTCACGCGTAACCATAGAGCATGACGACATGAACCCTGCCGAAGAAGCGAATGGTCTTCTCTGAATGTGCCCGAACAAAATAAAGAAAGAAGCGGCTTTTTAAAGAATATATGCCAAGAGAGAGATAAACAGACAGACAGAGAGAGAAGTGTAGACAGAAGCCAGGCATGTTCACACGAAATTGTCGTCTTTTTTCTTTTTTTGCTCCACATGCCGACCGACGGGAACAAGAGATTACAAATACGTGAGAGCTCGGAAGAAAAGACGGCCAATACAAGCGGGAAACACTGTAGCGATACTGCGATTTTGGTGAGTCGGAATGCATCAGTTCGCGCAAGGGAAGCTCAACAACCATAACTCGAAAGGCTTGGAGTTGCGAGGTGCGCTCCATACTGTCCGTGCTTGTTTGCCTGACCGCAGTTGTCGCGCTTCTGTTCCAAGATGCAAACGGCGCTTTTGAAGCTTCCAAATAATATACTTAAGCTTTTGTCTGGCTTTAGTAAACACCAAGACCACGGCTAGTATTTGTGGCTTGACGCTGGGCTCGGCCATCCGGCTCACCAAGTTCTGGAAGGCGACGCGAAGAGGAAGCCGCCGTAGCCGCAGTTTATTTAGGCCGGCCTACCACGGTGCCGCAGGATCTCGGGAGCGGCCGCTCAGGTCGAGCGTGCTAGCGTGTTCTATTCTCGCGCTATCTGCGCGTGAGCCAATCTTTTTCTTCGCCCGCCGCGGAGGCGACAGTCGGGCCGCTACATATGCATTTTCATGCGTAATTGTACCCAATCTGGAGCCACAATTTCTCCACTTGGGTTCTATTCACGCTTAGGAACAAAAAAAAAAAAGCACGTTTTTCGCACAGATGCCTAACAGAGTAGTTAGGTCGTGAAAATTATGCGGGCGTCCACATTAACGCTTATCCTTTCGCCTCCGATCTCTCAAAAGGACATATATAATTGAAAGAACGAGCACCGACCCGGAAACAGATACGCAGTTGTCATTGAAAATACTCCCTTGTGCGACCTGCCATTCTCGGTAATTACGACGGCCCCTGTAATCGTGAACACCTCTTCACGCATTGAGCATCCTTACCGAGCCCATCGGACCCTTCCTTCGATAAGGCGAACAGGAATTGTCAGTACTGTGCGTTGCTATGTTTGCGATTAGTCACAGTTGTGAAACATCTTGACACGGTCATTTGGTCTTCAGCGTTTCGGTTATTTTAATAATAAAAAATAAAAATAAAAAAAAACCACCGCGAACATGGCCGCATGCCGATAACCTTGCGTGCATTTTTTGTTTTGAGAGTCTTAATAATAATAATATATGGGGTTTCACGTGCCAAAACCACTTTCTGATTATGAGGCACGCCGTAGTGGGGGACTCCGGAAATTTTGACCACCTGGGGTTCTTTAACGTGCACCTAAATCTAAGTACACGGGTGTTCTCGCATTTCGCCCCCATCGAAATGCGGCCGCCGTGGCCAGGATTCGATCCCGCGACCTCGTGCTCAGCAGCCTAACACCATAGCCACTGAGCAACCACGGCGGGTTTTGAGAGTCTTGCTTGCGGACTTCAGCAAGGAAACTACGGTATTACATTTTGTAAGTGCACGCAGTTACCTCCTTCTGTTCCTCTCGATCCATTATCCGTATTCTTGGTCCAGTCCTCGCCAAGCTTCTCCCGCTCACTTACCTATACTTGCCGTACAACCCGGCAACTCAAGCGACCCAGCCTAGACGCGCTCTTCCGCGCGATTATCCAGCATACGAAGCACTTCGCCTGTGTGCGGCCGCTACCAATTCGGTTATCAAAGGAAACCCCTGGAGTGGAGACATCCTCCGAAAGGTGAAGCCGGGGACGCCACGTACGTTACCTCATGTTCACAAGCAGTGGTGAGAATTGGGTTTGTTGGGCTGGTTTGCCAGTACTAAACAGGGACAAATAGAACGCATAAGAACGGCACCTATTTGTAAAAAGTTAACCACTTCGGAGGAACAATATAAACTGCAGAGCGAGAAGGAATTTGAGAACACAAACAATTAATGAAACGGCTGTGTCCTAGCGCGGTGGTATATTGTACGACGGCATTAGCTTGCCACAGGAAGGCGTGCATCGCACAGCCAAATAAGACAGCATGAAAAATTGCCCAGCAGGAATTTTTTGGGTCCCCAGTTTGGTTTTAGCTTTATCACCTCGGTTTTATCGTCGATCATTTTCATGAACTTAGCCGAAACGAGCCGAAACTACCCATAAAGAGCGCTTTCACGGCAACAGGGTTCTGCGTTTCCTTTTTCTTTCAACTTATTGCACAATATATGTTAGAATAGCAGACTATACTCGGAACCCTCATCAGAGTTTGCTGGTGCAATGCTCCTTGCCGCATTTAAATACGCGGTATTTTTTTTATGAGCTAGTTATTGTCCTGTTCTCTACTTTTATTTTTCATCTGTATATAAGTTCTGGCAACCCTTCAATAAAATCGAATTGTTAGCGATTATATTGTTTTCTTTCTGTCGTCCCTGTACAACGTCATGACAGGCCAAACCAATACAAATGCAGTTGCCCAAGTCTTCAAGTATTCTCACAGGCGGTCAACGCGCACTGCCACTCCAGCAGTAATTTTACAGACTCCGCGACCGCTACCAAAGCCTAGTTCGGTGCCAGTCCTGGCGGAGATAGCGGCGGCCGCTAATGCGCTTCGTATGACCCTTGCTGCGTGATTTTTGGTGGTCCGGCTACCATCTAATGTAGCCACTGTTGTACTTGCGAGCGTTTGCAAAACGGCGTCGCCTTCGCTGATCGCTGCTTGCGCAAAGCAAGGTATTTCCGGGAGACCGCGCACATAACTGTTAGGCTTGCGGTAATGGAATGAGCGGTAAAGGGGCTGCTGGTTAACGAAACGCTAACTGCAGACACTTCAGTCGACTAGAGTGGAGCGGGAGCGTGCCCCAACCTCTTAGACGTAGTTGTAGCGGGACCAACCGCAGTGGCGAAGCGACCATACGTAGTTAATCAAAAGGAGGTACAAGAGTAAGGTACAAGAGAATTTCCGGGTCATTGACCTGAACCATATACTAGTGTGCAATACAGAACAAGAACAGCTCTGAAGGCCAGCTTCAGGATCGCACGATCAGAAAACCGGATTGAAAAGGAACGAAAAGAAAATAAATGCTGAAAAGGTAATTGGGAAGCCTTTAACAACTTGTAATTCGTAAAAGAATATCAGTAAAAATTTTATTTTCCGCCAACCCATCAGTGGCGCCCAGTGGGCGTCAGGAATTGGTCTAGATTCGCCAGTGAACTCTGTTGATAAACCCCAATTCAGTAATTAGGTTGCCACTAACGACATATGCGCACGGAAACCTGCATATATATAACAAATATAACGTATTTTTAAGCGCTTATGGTCGCACAATTTCGTCGGAGAATCGGTGCCCCCCGCCCCCGCAGCCTATAAAAACTAAAAACTAAATGAAAAATAAAATAAAGGTGTTTTCAACATTATTAGAGGTCACACACGCTAGTTCGAGCTTGTGAAACAAAGAGAAGACGAGGTTAAAGCCACTCTTCTAATGTTCGAGCCCGTGCAAGTTTCTGAGTGCGATTTTTCATTTCTGCGTGCTCATTAAGGAAGAGTTCACTAATTATTTACGGTGAATAAACGAATAATGATTCTTCGGAACGCATAGGTTGCTCTTCTACGGCACGAGGGAAAAAAAGAAGTGCTCCTTTCGCAAAAGCTCAAGGTAGGTGCGTAGAAAACTGAAAATTAATTGAACTTGTGCAAAATGAGAAATCAAATTACCATACAGCAACAGAATGAGCGCCGTGCAGAACTCTTGCTCTAACTGCGATAGTTAGACATTGTGTTTCAATAATTAAAATGTTTAAATTGTGCATTGAGGAATAAGGAATGGACGAAACACGAGACGAACTTGCTCAAGTAGAAATTCTCGCTGTCATTCCTTTTATTCACATCCCTCCATCTTTCCTGAGTAGTGCTTGTGACTTTGAGATAGCCGGTCCTAAATGAGCCCACATTCTTATTTATTTTCACCGAATCAACTTTTTTCTTTCTTTTTTTCTAATTATATTCCGCCTTTTCCAGACCGATTACTTAAAAGAGACGGACGTCATTTGGATAGCAAGGGCCACAGAGTGCCATCAAGTAATTATCAAAGCTCTATTGACTAATATTTGATCAGTCTGCAGCTGTGAATTCGAAGCCAATCAACGCTCAAGGTACGTCCACAAAATATGAATACCGGGACATACTGGAGCTAACAATACTTTCGAGGTACTTGTCCCGAAATGCGCCACACTACGTATACTTGTGCCTCGCAAAGCGTAAAGGAAACATTTAGAGAGCTAACACTCTGAATCAACCAAACAATGAACCAGTCAATTGCTTGGTTGATTGATTGATTCATCACGATCATCATCAGCCTATTTTATGTCCCCTGCAGAGAGAAAGCGTCTCACAGCGATCCCCAATAAGGTCTGTCCAAATCCACGCCCCACTGACGGTTGCCTCCGAGTAACAAAAACGAAACATATCTCAAAGGCTATGCTTCAGTGTGCCGCATACGCCACAAGTTATTGCGGATACGAAAGCACGCCATGGACACCGTGTTTCACATATTACCTATTATTTTTTGCTTTTCGTCAGCTGACTCCATCCTCTGTCGGCAAATTTCTCAACTTGATTACACCAACTAGTTATTTGCCGCCCATTTCATTGATTGGTTGATTGATTGATTGTGTTGAACTTCCCAAATCAACATGATGGGGGCTATCAGAGACGCTGCATTGCAGGGCTGGTGGTTCTACCTGTCGTTCTTTGAACCACCCACAACATGGAGCATGGGTGCTATAACGTAAAACTATTCCAAACTTTTCTATTCCAATTCTGCAATCAGCCCTCCGCGATTGGTCAACAACTTTTTTGGACCACCCACACTTCACCTGTCTGTCACGCGACATCACGAAAACCACGATAGCTCCTCATCTGATATGACGTGTACACACTATTATGCGTGATTTAATCGAACAAAAGAAAAAAAGTTATTTCTGATTCGACGCCTTTTCGCCCTTAGTCCTTGGCTATTGGTCAAACGTTTTCGGGCTGCCCCCTCTTCACCTGCCTGTCACGCGACGTCACGAAACCGCAAAAAATCACCGCGTCAAAGTGACGTGTACGCGTTAAAGATGCATTAATATGTCGAACAAAACTGAATTTTCTTCTGGATAGCCACAGGCTGCCCCGGCCGTTCCGAAAGGAATAATAGATGGCTGACGCCGATCGCTCAGGCACTAGCTACTCGCACCTGCCGGAGCGCATGGGTTTATTTGCGTCTGATAAAACCTTTTGAGTAGCTGTGTAACGTATTCGAGCACTTTCGGCACGTTTACGACCTCGTTCTGCCAACTCTTCTTTGCTTAGGATCCGTTTTAGCGTAATTCTTAACCTTCCGTTGTATGCCGCCGCCATTTTCGACCAGCCACCGCAAGCTAAGTAAGGGAAAGCGGACCAGTCGCAAACGCCGGCACCACCCTCTTCATCCGGTTATCGACTTTCAGTGCAGTGGCTAGGCCCCATCGAATCCCTCTCCACTTGAGCGTGCTCCTCACCTCTTTTCAGCCAATTAGATAAGACAAGCCGGTCAGTGCAGGCAATTTTATTCGTTTTTCAAGCACATAAAAGTGACCTCCTATAAACGAGGAGAGCGTTTGATTGGTCTGTTCAGACAACCCTGCGGGTCACCGCCCGATGCTTGCGTCGGTGGTTACGCAAATTTGACGTCAGGAGATTGGAATAAAAACATGCTGGAATAGTTTTACGTTATATGACCCAATGAGTAGCTTTGCATCTTTGCTCCATAATCGGAATGCGGCTGCCGCGGCCGGTAATTGAACCCGCGACCTCGAGCTCAGCAGCAAAACGCCATTGCAGCTGAACCACCACTTCAGGTGGCTTGTCGTGGAAAGCGATAACACGTAATACCAGTGCTTTAGGCACCAAATTTGGTGACAGATTTAACCCGAGTGTCGTATCAGTCTTGTATTTATCGCAATATGATTATTGCTTAAGCATGAGGCCATTTGACCCTGCAACTCTAACATCTGCACTAACACAAAACAATCAAAAGTTAATGATTGTATTGCGTTTAGTGTTACATTGAGGGGGGGGGGGGGAGATAAGGAACAAGACGCGGGCGAACGTGGCGTAAACTACCAACTTGTTTAATACTGTTAAAGAACACGCTTATATACAAGGTGATGTGGCGGGGGGAAAGGAGATATATAGAAAGATATCACAAGGTGACGACATGTGATGATGTGTTGGGCCGGAAAAAAACACAGTTCACGTGCACTCGTTCACCCTGGCAAACTCGACCTCAACTTCGATAAGCATGATGGACGGGGTGCTTACGTACTTCCATTTTTCTTTTTCTATCGCAAGTGCTTCCCGTATTTCTCGCTCCGTTTTTCTTTTTGATATGCCGATGACTGTGGTGCTTTCTAGTAGCATCTCCTTCACCGAAGCTGAGGTCGAGTTTGCCAGGGCGAACGGGTGCAAGTGAACGATGTTTATCCGGCCCACCACATCATCACATGTAGTCACCTTGTGATATCTTTTTATATCTCCCCTCCCCCGCCACATCAACTTATGTATAAGCGTGTTCTTTAACAGTATTAAACAAGTTGGTAGTTTGTGCCACATACGTCCGCGTCTTGTTGCTTATGTTCGTCAGCGTAACACTAAGCACAATACAATCTTCAACGTCCACCAACTAGCCCCGTTCATAGCTTTACTCAATTAAAAGTTAATTAGCAAAGCATTCCTGATTAGCAGTTCATACCCTGTACTCCCCCCCCCCCCTCCTCCCCGTGCAAGTAATATTCGCTTCTTCAAGTTTTTCAAGCTGAACAAATGAAATTGCGCCTTCTGCCATAATCTCCTTGCAAAGATGTTCTTCGAAACAAAGAAAGAAAGCGAGGAAAAAGAAAACACGCGCTGCACTTTCGATTCGAGCCCTGATTAATTTTCTTGACTCATTTTCTGGTACTCGTATTATCACTCAGAATGTTCTTCTAACTCATGCTAACTTGACCAGGTTTAAATTGTTTTGTAATTCCTGAGCTTCTCTTGCTCTGACTTTAAGTTTCACTTTTAAGCATGACAACGAAAACTGCAGGAGAGCTCACAGCTCGGTATAGCGATGTGACGCTTTCATTTAGCTCTTGCTTAAAGACCTGGAAACAGAAGTACGGACCGCAGCGTGCTGCGGTGCTTCTTGCTGGAATGTCTTACTGTGCTCTTAAGAAAATTACTTGCAACGTGTATTCGTTGCACAGCGCGGCAGTAAAAGCATGCACGCTGCTCCAGTTTATCATTGAGAGTGATGTCGAGCCTGCTAAGCTTATTCTTTCCATTTGCTCGAAAGCACGCGAATGTACAGAAATTGGGCCATCTAGTGCAATGGTATAATAACTCAACCCAGGTTACGGGAATGCGAGACGAAAAGCCTAATTCCTACTGGA